>NC_086448.1:274187168-274317168 GCF_028390025.1 Pseudophryne corroboree | reverse complement strand
GTAGGACACAAGTATATAATACTATGCCATATGAGTGACCTGTGAGTTTGTGTGCAGATTCCTCAGATGCGACCAGTTGCTGACATGGCATGCTGGAGCTCTCCACTATAGTGATGAAGTGAAGATTATCAGTGAGATGGTCAGCATGGACTCAGGCATGGCAGACCTCAAAAAAGCAATAGAAGATGTAACCTACCTCGGAAAAGGAACTCATACAGATTGTGCCATTACTGCAGCCACCGAACAGCTCCTAAATAGGTGAGTTACACGTATTAGTTCTGTGTCCGACAATATGAATTCCTATATACATTAGAGAGAATATTGATTTTAGATCAAGTATTACAAATCATTAAATAGCAGATAGGCTTTACTTGGGATGTAGTCAGGACCCTGGTAGACGGGATGCTGGTGGTTTGGAACCCTGATGGTCAGAATCCCAACGCTCACAAAATTGGTAACTGTGCACATTATGTGCTGCAGTTATTGGTTCACCCCATGTATTGTTCTAGTGATCTGTTCAAATTGATGGGGGCGCTATGCACACCTGTCATTATCTGCATTCCTATCTTTAAGGTATGGCACGCTGATGTGCCAGTAAACCTGTGAATGGTCAGTGGCACTGACCATTCTGACAGCTGTATCTATTGGCTGCTGCACTATACAGCACTTTCCCTGGCTGTCCTGGTTCTGAGTTGGATGGATCTCTGTGCACAGGCGCAAACAGTGAGTATTGTATACAGCACATGCTGAGATGCAGATCATGTACACCTTTTAAGCTTCTTTGTCAGATAGAAGTTGGCCAGATCTGTCTTTCCATGTGCGGGCCGCACCCAGTGAGGGGTGACACCTAAATGCCGTCTCCTCCTCAGTGACAGGAGCGTGGTGCTGCTCTGTAACAGTACGTGCAGCACTTGGCATCTGTCACAGTGTAGGAGGCGACAGTGCAGACAGACAGTCTCCGGGGGCAGCCAGCATTTCTGGACCCCCGGAGTGATGAAAACAGGGGTCAGACTATGAGGCCACACCCCTTTCTGTAAGGCCATCCCCATCTTCATGGGGTTTTGCTGTCGCACTGGGTCTCACTTTATCATAAAGTAGCAAATCCTATTGTACAGTATCTCGTTTAGCAATTGTTTTTCACTAGACCAGAGCTTCTATAACACAAGGAATCTATAATATGCAAACAGCATATTTCAGTGGTTTATAGTTTTTGTTATAAATAAACCATGACAACATTTTATATAAAACTAATTAGGAGATATAGGGGGACATGTACTAAGCATTGATAAAAGTGGAGAAGTGAGCCAGTGGAGAAGTTGCCCATGGCAACCAATCAGCATTGACGTAACATTTATAATTTGCATGCTATAAACATATACAGAGCAGCTGATTGGTTGCCATGGGCAACTTCTCCACTGGCTCACTTCTCCACTTTTATTACTGCTTAGTACATGTCCCCCTTAGGGGTTAAATAAAATATGATTACAATGTTAGCAAACAAGTTGGTGGTGAGTAAAACTAGATTATTTTTCAAAACACTTTATTGCAGATTTAAACTCTTTATAAAGGGGGTTTGGTGGGATTATATACTGGGGGCTTGCTGCTGCCTCAGCCCACCTCTGATTGTAACCATCTTAATGCTATGTTTAAACATAGCTATAAGTTCTAAACAGTATAGACAATAGTGACTCTTTTAGCTTCTAGATTTATGGGAGTGTATTGCTTGTGAATATATATGCCCATATTCGTGCAAGCTATCCCCAAACAAACCAGTGTGGTATCTGCAGTATGTGTATTCAATTTATATAGCGTCCCCTCAGCCGCCTGGATCTCTTTAAACTCTAAAAAAAACATTTATAATTTGAATCATACTGTAGTTCACCCTGAGGGACATAAAGGTACTCGCACCCAGCCAACATGATTTCAGGCATTACTTAAAGGAATGAGCTGTGACAGCATTTATGACCGTTATGTGATCATATACTGGAAACTAGGAAAAATAAAAGCATTTATCTTGCAATATCTAGTCTGCATGTATTCAGTTGTCAGATTTTAACAACTGCAGATGTGCGGAGTTTCTGATAAAAATATTAGGGATTGTCAACAGATAATGACTTCCCACTTACATGTCTACTCCGTAGCAGTTGTTTAACCCATTGAATATGACATCCTGATGTTTAGAAGTACTGTAGGCAGATTAAGTGTCTCTCCTGCTTTGGACCACCAGAGAGGTCATATGGGCAGAGGGAAGAAGTTTCCTTGTTCTCCTCCTTTACCATCAATTACTATAAGTTCATAGATAGAAGTATTGTACTGTGACAAGATTAGCTCCATCTGTTCAGGTCTTCCTTAAACTGTGAAGTGTAAGTATATACTGTAGGTTTATTTTTTTTAAACATTTCTATATATGTTTACACTAATGTTTATATAGAGTTATACAAGCATTGAGTGATTACTTCCACATGGAGTGGACTTTTTCTTAAAAAACCCCCACTAACATTCACAAATACATAAGTTCTCAGGCACTAATGGAATGTGGGATATTTCCTATTGTATTTATTTATACACAGCTGATTACTAGATATTGCTTTCTAAGTGGGCTAAAGTGAAGTCTTTTAGTCTTGCTCACATAGCTAGCTTCAGTAAGCCATGTATCACAAGATGTCAGGCGTGAGTGAGCCGCTAGCCCCTTGCTAACCTCAGTGGTCTTTTCAGTCACACAGGGAGACTGTGCTGATTAATTTGATATATGACACTTGTATATTGTGTGTGAATGAGTCTGTATATACGGAGCAGAACAGAGCTTGTATAGGAAAAAAAGCTGCTGCTACATTGTAGCACTTTGTGTACAGATACAGTCTCACTCACACACAGATATACAAGTGTCATATATTAAATTAATCAGCACTGTCTGCTCATGCGTCCTAGTCGCACCGATTATGTTATATATTCAATACAAAGAGCAAACCTGCTGCACATAGCAGGAAAAATATCTTTCCTCATGATCAAAAATGAAACACATCTGGAGTCAAATTTGGACAAATCTTTAACAAACTGAGCAGCCACCCCGTGCTTTGCTTATGTACCAGTGCAGAGAACCAGTGAGCAGTTAGTTGTCTCTATTCGTGATATGCGTGTTTCTAGGTGTCATGTAGATGGCCACCTTGTGGACACACATAAGGCCTCAATATCATGGGACTGTCATGGCAGTGTAGTCAGACTTCCGTGCTCTTCTAAGGCATACATATAACAAAGGGAAGCTTGTTTCTGATTGAGCTCTTACACAAAACTTTGGACTGGTGTACAATAAGTGCTTAATAACGATGGTTTCAGTAGGCGGTGCAACTTATACACATGAAGCTGTACAGATACTGATAATAGTATAAGGAGCAAGTGTGGCTGCCGCAACTGTCTGTACTTGTATTCATATTGTGTCAGACTCAGAAGCAGGCCCAACTATGGTGGGCATCCAGTCAGGTTCAATGGAACACTGAAAGCGAAAAACTGGAGATTTTTTTTAGACTTTTCCTGGTATTTTTTTTACAGGGTATTCAATTAGATCTCCCGTTAAAACAAACAAACAAACAAACAAACACTTCTTTCGTGCGAAAATACACAGGTTCGGGGAAACTTGTGTGATTTCACCACAGCAGCCCCGAAAAGCTGGCGCTTATTGGGGATTCAGTTTATGCCTGAGGCAGTTAAAACAAAATCCACGATAAGCCATGGCTCGTGATGGCTTTTCGGGGGGATAATAGGATAGACCCCAGTGAAGCAATTATATGCGGTCAATGGCCGCGGATAATTGGACGCCACCCTATCTCTGAATTTGATAAGCTCCTGAATTTATATGTAGACATATTTGAATATATTTTTACTTTTTTCATAAGATAGATGATACTTTCGGTTCAATGATCCTTAAGGATTTATCAACAGTGTCAAATTACTAAGTAATGGGTGGAAAAAGCTGACAGTTCAAAGGTGTGTGTATTGCGTTACCAGCAGCTGGGATCCCGGCGTTCAGCATCCCAGTGGCGTGCGGTGAGGTCAGTGGCTGGTGAGGAAATGCAGCCATAATGTCCGCCGAATCCTGCCGATTACCCCTACCACCACTGCTGCCAATGCCCGCTGCCTGCCTGCTCATTATACTTGTGATATATTGTACATTTTTATAGAAAAAAAAAAAAATTAGTTCTTGGGACTGGGAAGGGAGGGGGACATGAATGCAATTTTGTTGTCCAGGGCTTCCATTAGCTTAATAGCAACAAAATAGCCAGCAGTGGGTGACAGGGAGAGGGTGACGCCAGAGAGATGGTGACAGCAGTGGGTGACAGGGACTGAGAGACGCCAGGGAGAGGGTGACAAGAAAAGCGTGACGCAAGGAAGAGCGTGACGCCAGGGAGAGGGTCGCCTGGGAGAGGGTGACGGGAGAGTGACGCCAGAGAAAGAGTGACAGCAGTGAGTGATGCCAGGGAGAGGATGACGCCAGTGAGGGGGTGACAGCAGTGGGTGACGCCAAAGAGAGGGTGGCAGCAGTGGGTGATGCCAGGGAGAGGGTGACACCAGGGAGAGGGTGACAGCAGTGGGTGACGCTGGGGAAAGGGTGGCTGTAGTGGGTGACAGGGAGAGGGTGATGCCAGGGAAAGGGTAACAGCAGTAGCAGCGGGTGAGAGTGTAAAAGAGAGAAGTAAAAGGTGATGGGAACAGACAGTGAATGACAATTATATTGGTATTTACTTACATGGACCTGGGCAGGGCCGGCTCTACCATTAGGCAGCTTTAGGCGGCTGCCTAGGGGCGCCGTCCTCTGGAGGGCGCCACTGAATTCATCTAACAAAAAACTGAAGGATATGAATGTGGCCTCCTCCTTTTACACTGCCCTGGCTGCTGCTGCAGGTCTAATCAGGTGCAGCCGCTGCTATCAGGCTGTACCACATAGTGTCTCAGCGTTTCCTCTCTGCTGACGCATGTAACATCAAGTCATGTGAAGGCACATAGGGGCGGATGTAACTGTGGATCCGGGAGGGGGGTGCCCCTACAGTACGTCCGCTTCTCATAGCCCTGATGAACCTCCTCCAGGCCCCTGTATCCCGACTCTCCAGCAGCAAGCAGCACCTGACTACATGTCGGTTCCCAGCAGCGTCGTTGTAATGCTGCTGCCGCCTGTAAGAGGAACCAATTACCAGAGAAAACAAGGAAACAAATTTTAGGTAAGTAACCCATGGGGGTTCTGCGGCTTGTGGTTTGCACTTGTAAACAGCGTAATAGGGATAACACAAACACAGGGGCACAATACAGTACATGTGGAGGTAGGGGGGGCAGTAATGAACTTACAGATGGGGGAATGGAACACAATAAGGAGCAAACAACTATATGTATGTTTGTGTATATATGTATGTATATACACATATAATTAAATATCCCCACCAGACTCCATATGCAGAATTGCAGATGCATATCTCGGCACTCAGTGTACTATACAATCCCAAACATGCCAGCTAGCGTGTATACATAGGCAGAAAGATTGGTCGCCACTCAAGGATTTGAAAGTGAAAGTTTACTGCGAACAAAGTCACAAAATGTAGTGACTTTGTTTACAGTATACTTTTTCACCTCAAAAGTCCTTGAGTGTTGTCCCTTTTCTCTGTATGTGTATAATGATGCAATTCACCCCAGCCCACCTAGTGGCCACCTGCATCTCCCCTCCGACAGGTGGTGGTGGTGATGGGTGTTTTTCAGGTTAGGGGGCACCAGGTTGAAGCTTTGCCTAGGGTGCAGAGAGACCTTGCACCGGCCCTGGACCTGGGCCTAGAACTGCGGGGATCGCCAGTGACAAGAGCAGCCTGAACAGGAATCAGGGGTCGGGAGAGAGTGAGAGAAGAGGGGAGAAGTGGGGGATCATGGCCCCTCTGGCCAGACTGGACTGACTGGGGTATATTTACTAAGGTCCCGATTTCATTCGAGTTGGCTTTTTTTTTCTAAGTGTGATCTCGGGAATTTACTAAACACAAATCTCGGCAGTGTTGGGGCTATTCGTATTGAGATACACTGCCGACCACACAAATACGAATCAATAGACCATCGGTCAAACACGGCTGTTATTTAATAGAACTCGGTAATTTACTAAGAATTTGTATTCTCAATCACTGCCGACAATAGCCAAACACTGCCAGGAAAGTATGGAATTCGTAAAAAAATGGAGCTTTCAAATAGACCTGCTTTTTGCTGGCGTGTTGTGATAGTCATGCACGGATCAGTGAGATCTGTGCATGCTTATCTGTGGAAAAGGGTGTGAATTAAAAAGTTAAAAAAATAAATGCATGGGGTCCCTCCTAAGTATAACCAGCCTTGGGCTCTTTGAGACGGTCCTGGTTGTTTAAATACTGGGAAAAACATTGGACAGGGGTTCCCCGTATTTAGACAACCAGCACCACAGAATATGTGTCATACGTATCTTCCTTCTATTATTTTCATCATTATTGACACTATCTCCCCTGCCTGCACGTCCCTGCAGCATCCTGACGCCGAGATCCCGGCTGCAGAATGCCGGTGGGAGGGGGTGAGCGCAAGAAGCCCCTTGCGGGCTCGCTGTGCTCCCTATGTTACGGGCTGGGTGGCGACCTCTAGTCGCCACAGGTTCTATTCCCACTCTATGGGTGTTGTGGACACCCAGTGGCGGATTTAGGGGGGGGGCACTCGGGCCCGTGCCCCCCCTGTCATTTGGGAACACACCCCCCCCGTGCCGCCGCCGCCGCATACGGAGATGACGGGCGCCCGCTGAGATTGTGTTACCAGCGGGCGCCCGTCTCACTGCACAGCGGCAGCCGGAGGCAGGAGCTCAGTACTGAGCTCCGGCTTCCGGCGCTGTCACTGTGCGCTATGGGAGAGACGTCAGTCATGACGTCTCTCTGATAGTGCTGAGTGACTGAGGAGCGGACGCCAGGAGGAGGACTGCAGCGGCGCGGGAACGGGGCTCGGTAAGTATGTTTTTTATTTCCTTAATGCATCTACTGGGGGCTAACTATGGGGGACATTACTACTGGGGGCTAACTATGGGGGACATTACTACTGGGGGCTAACTATGGGGGACATTACTACTGGGGGCTAACTATGGGGGACATTACTACTGGGAGGCTAACTATGGGGGACATTACTACTGGGGGCTAACTATGGGGGACATTACTACTGGGGGGCATCAACAAGGGGCATTACTACTGGGGGTCAAACTACTGGGGGCATTATAACTGGGGCATCTACTGGGGGCATCACTACTGAGGGGTCATCTATTGGGGGCAGCTACTGGGGGCCATCTACTGGGGGCATTACTACAGGGGGGTCATCTATTGGGGCAAACTCGTAGGGGGGCATTACTACTGGGGGGTCATCTATTGGGGGCAGCTACTGGGGGACATTTTTCCTGGGGGGCATCTACTGGGGGCATTATTACTGGGGGGCATCTACTGGGGGCATTACTACTGGCGGGTCATCTATTGGGGGCAAACTCCTAAGGGGCATTACTACTGGGGGCAAACTACTGGAGGACATTATTATTAGGGGGCATCTACTGGGGGCAAACTGCTGGGGGACATTATTACTGGGGGGGCATCTACTGGGGGCCAACTACTGGGGGACTATTACTGGGGGCCAACTACAAAGGTGCTAACTACTGGCGGTGTAACTACAGGGGCATTACTACTGGCGGCTTAACTACAGGGGCATTACTACTTGGGGGCTAAACTAAAGGGGGGGTAAACTACTGGGGTCATGACTGCAGGGAAATTACCACTGGGGGCATAATGACTGGGGGCATTACTACAGGCAACATTACTACTGGGGGCAATACGGGCATTGCATAAGGGGCACCACTACTATGTGGTCTATATAAGGGGCACTACCAGTACAGTGAACATTGCATAACGAGCGCTACAACTGTGGGCATTGTATAAGAAGCGCCACCTCACGCAGCCGCACGCAAATGTACTTGCCCCTTCCATGGTGCCCCCCCTATCATTTTCTTCTGGATCCGCCCCTGTGGACACCCACGAGTGGGAATAGTCCCTGTTGGTCGGCATGTCGTCCGTCGGGATTGTGAGGGGGAACTACATCCCATTCAAAGAACTATGCCTATTAACTGCAATTGCTTTTAGCCTAACGTCTCTCACTATGTACAGCTGTTTTTCAGATACCTTATATACAAGTGACCTCCTTTTAAGCTGAGCTATCTTGACTGTCATGTCATTGTACTGTATGTAATCTGATATTATCATAAAACCCTCAGTGGTCAATGGGCCTGATTCAGAGATGGACACTGTCAATGTCGTATGCGGTGGAGCGATTGTTTGCCACTGCAAATGTACTGTATGTGTCACACTGCACGTGTATAAGTCAATCTGCGCGTGTATATAAGTCACACCGGGCATGTATATGTCACTGCACAATTATAAAAGTCACACTGTGCATGTATATAAATCACACTGCGCATGCCTATAAGTCACACTGGGCATGTATATAAGTGGTACTGTGCATGTATGTAAGTCAAACTGTGCATGTATGTAAGTCAAACTGGGCATGTATATAAGTCGTACTGAGCATGTATATAGTAAACAAAAAATGGAAAGTGTAACTTATCCTGCGCTTGTTCTTTGTTTCAGAATGGCAACACTCAGACTCCCATAATTCAATGTATGTTTTTTTAGGACATGCAAAGGAAAAGATTTAGGAGATCTATAGTGAAGCACAATTTAATAAAAATTCATAAACAATACATAAGAAGTATATATATAAAAATTCATGAGTTGGTATAATAATTTATAGCAGCATAATGAATTGCACAGCCTTTGATAAGGAAAAGCAGATGGGTAATTACCAATCTTTTAGAACTGTAAATCAGTTCATATCCAGCTTGCGGGTTATGGCCCTCATTCCGAGTTGTTCGCTCGCAAGGCGATTTTAGCAGAGTTACACACGCTAAGCCGCCGCCTACTGGGAGTGAATCTTAGCTTCTTAAAATTGCGAACGATGTATTCGCAATATTGCGATTACAAACTTCTTAGCAGTTTCAGAGTAGCTTCAGACTTACTCGGCATCTGCGATCAGTTCAGTGCTTGTCGTTCCTGGTTTGACGTCACAAACACACCCAGCGTTCGCCCAGACACTCCCCCGTTTCTCCAGCCACTCCCGCGTTTTTTCCGGAAACGGTAGCGTTTTTATCCACACGCCCATAAAACGCAGTGTTTCCGCCCAGTAACACCCATTTCCTGTCAATCACACTACGATCGCCGGAGCAAAGAAAAAGCCGTGAGTAAAAATACTATCTTCATTGCAAAATTACTTGGCGCAGTCACAGTGCGAACATTGCGCATGCGTACTAAGCAGAAAAACGCTGCGATGCGAAGATAATTAACGAGCGAACGACTCGGAATGAGGGCCAATATATTTAAAGAGGATCCCGGAAATCCTCTACCTCCACGTTTTCGCTGGAACAGGATGGCAGAATCCCCAGTATGCAGTCCCGTTTATGCTGTGCTCACCTCGGTGAGCACAGCAAAACGTGGAGGTAGAGGATTTCCGGGATCCTCTTTAAATATATAACCCGCAAGCTGGATATGAACTGATTTACAGTTCTAAAAGATTGGTAATTACCCATCTGCTTTTCCTTATCAAAGGCTGTGCAATTCATTATGCTGCTATAAATTATTATACCAACTCATGAATTTTTATATATATACTTCTTATGTATTGTTTATGAATTTTTATTAAATTGTGCTTCACTATACATCTCCTAAATCTTTTCCTTTGCATGTCCTAAAAAAACATACATTGAATTATGGGAGTCTGAGTGTTGCCATTCTGAAACAAAGAACAAGCGCAGGATAAGTTACACTTTCCATTTTTTGTTTACTATTGCACTTTTGGTGGAAGGTGAGGGATCCTTCAAGGACAGTGTACCCCTTCCAGCTGCTCTATTGCGCACGAGCACTTTCCTTATTACCTACTGTTGAGCATGTATATAAGTCGTACTGAGCATGTATATAAGTCACACTGCGTATGTCACACTACACTGCGCATGTATGTAAGTCAAACTGCAAAAGGTATATAAGTCACACTGCGCATGTATGTAAGTCACATTGGGCATGTATGTAAGTCACACTGCATGTGTATATAAGTCACACTGTGCATGTATGTAAGTTGCACTGCATGTGTATATAAGTCACACTGTGCATGTATGTAAGTCACACTGCATGTTTATATAAGTCACACTGTGCATGTATATGTCACACTGTGCATGTATATAAGTCACAATACGCATGCATAAAAGTCACAATGCGCGTGCATATAAAAGTCACACTGGGCATGTATATAAGTCACACTGGGCATGAATATAAGTCACACTGCGCATATATATAAGTCACACTGGGCATGTATATAAGTCACACTGGGCATGAATATAAGTCACACTGCGCATGTATATAAGTCACACTGGACATGTATGTAAGTCACACTGCATGTGTATATAAGTCACACTGCACATGTATGTATGTCACACTGCATGTGTATATAAGTCACACTGCATGTGTATATCAGTCACACTGCACATGTATATGTCACACTGTGCATGCATAAAAGTCACACTGGGCATGTATATAAGTCGCACTGCACATGTATATGTCACATTGCGCATGTATATGTCACACTGCGCATGCATGTAAGTCACCCTGGGTATGTACATAAGTTGCACTGCGCATGTACATAAGTCACACTGCGCATGTATATAAGGCAGACTGCACATGTATATAAGTCACACTGCCCTTGTATATAAGTCACACTGTGCATATATGCCGTGATGGACTAGAGAAGGCAGTCACAGTGAGGATTTATTTGCACAGTGAGTGACATAGATGGAGTGTATGTGGGCGGTAACAGGGGGATGGCCACTCATAAGCAGGTGTTTCCCAGCCATTTCTGGGGAGTGTCACATCTTGCTACAGCCATCCCATACGCAGTTATAATGGCTCCAGCGTCTTACTTCCGAGGCCATGCTGCGTGACCATAGGGTTACTCAGAAGGTCACTTAAAGACTGATGTGCGTCCAATGTCTGCGTCTTTGTACACAAGTGGCAGATCTCAGACGCCTCCAGTGGTTGTCTCAATACAAATCCCGGCAGCTATGACATTTGCATATTCTCCCATCCTCTGCGTACAGAATCACAGCTGCAGTGGCATTGGTGTACATCTGAGTCAGGTGCAGTGCTGCATAATGTCAGCACTTTATAAATAAAAGATAATATAAATACTCTTCACACTGACATATTGGCACACTCGCCTAATCTCCCGGAAAGTCTCTGAGATCTCCAGATGTCAGTGAGTTCCCCCAGACTTCCAGGAGAGTAGGGCACTCTCCCAATTCCCACCCATTTCCCCAGTGGGTAAGACAGGGTTGTGATTATGTGGTTTGTGGTGCATTCAATCATGAAACTACTTCAAAGCACAAATCAAGTCATTTTACAGTCAAGGGCAGGGCCAAGATGACACAATAGCATCACCATGCCACCCGCACCGGAACTAGTGAGATCTGATGACGCAGCCATACAAGTTAGTAGTATACGTCTTAGTAAAATGAAACACAGTACTTATAATTAATTGGAAAATATAAGTCTTTCAAAGGTCAGAGTAATATTAACAGCAGAAATGTTATCCTGCAGGGCACAACGGTAGTCGCTCCTCCGGGGAGCTTTGTTTGTTATTTGTGCATTGCTGCCACTTGCATGAAAAATAAAAATAGAAATTTTTTACCATCTGATCTGTGGTAGTAGGAAAAGTTTTCTTTTAAATTGCTTAAACCCGTACTACAACAATAGTATAAAGGGAAGCAAATGTTTAAGCTTAAACAAAAAACATTTAAATAAAGAATTAGGGGTATATTCAATTAAGGTCGAAACTGCCATCTTGTCGAAAAGACGGCAGTTTTCGACTTTTTCAGGTCGGAAGGTGTTCCGACCTATTCAGTCCCCAGCATTTTTATTTGACAAGTCGGGGAATTCGACTTGTCGAATAGTACGTGAATTGCCGGTACAGCTGCCGATTTGCGTACTTCTGAGGGAAATGGGACCAAAGTCGACAGGTTTTGGCCCCATTGCCGACCATCTCAGTTCGACTTAAAAAAAGTCGAACTGAGATGAGGGACCTGAGAGGAGGAGAGGGGGACAGCAGCACTACAGCACAGCGCTGCAGGAGGATGTGTCATAGCCGCCGCTCACGGCAGCGTCCACCCGGCTCCAGCAAGTGAGGTCCCGCTTGCTGGAACTGGGTGGACACTGCCGTGAGGTCTGGCGGCTGTGCCACATCCTCCTGCAGCGCTGCTGTCCCCCGTCTGCCCGCTGCCCTCCCCCCTCTCCGGTCTCTCATCTCAATTCGACTTTTTTAAAGTCGAATTGAGATGGGCATTGAATAGCCCTTGTCGGATCCATTCCAACAAATGCATGTCGGAATGGATCCAACCTTAACTGAATATACCCCTTAGACTGAATCAAGTAGAATTAAGTGGAGATAATAATCCATGAAGTTCTGTTTCTGCTTAATCATTGCGTCAAGGTGGACAGATGCTATTTTGTGGTCTAAAAAAAGTAATCTGCAAGAGAGGGAGGTTTATATCCAGGAATGTTGCTCCAGTTAAATTAGAGACATGTTTCCCTATTTATATAAAAACATAAACAACTTTGAAGAGTACTGGTCATAGATTAGACTTATTTTGTATACTTAAATGTCTTTTTGCGGAAACGGTGGAAATAACATGGTTAGCTGCATGCCTTGTTTGTCTTAAGGTTTCTACAATTCTTTGTTGTCTTAACGACCTGCCTGGTATTTTTACACTCACAATTTAGGAGCAAATCTGCATCTTTTAAAGTATAGTATAATAACATTTTAAATGATGTATGGCTTCTAATGCCTTAATATAACTGTGTTCTGACCTTTCTGTGTATCTTAATCTTAGTGGAGTCTACCGGAAGGGAAACAAGTTCATGGTGGTTGTGACAGATGGACATCTCAATGACGGCTACAAGGAGCGGTGTGGGGGAATGCACCATGCACTGACTGAAGCCAAATCTGTAAATCTGAAGATATTCAGTGTGGCAGTGACTCCCAATCACATGGTAAGTATGGGTGATACAAATAAGAGGAGCTTGAATAAGGTTGTATTAGCATATATAACACTCTTTTTTGTACTAGTAAGCTCTGAAGTTATTCTTGAAATAACAATTTATCGTTCTGACATTCAGTGTTCTTAACTTACGCTTTTTTCTAGCAACACTAGAAAATAAATATTTTTTTCTAGTGTCACTTTTCCTCTTAAGGCTCATACACACTTGCCGATAAAATGAGCGATGTCGCTCATTTTCCCTCTCCCTGAGCGACGTCGCTCATTTTATCGGCAAGTGTCTATGCCGCCAGCAACGACCGATACGCAGCCCAGCAGGTCGACAATGATCGTCACTGTCGGCAGTGCATGCATGCAGGATCTGGACTTGCATGCATGGCTGGTGGAGGTGTGACGTCACTGAGCGATATGAGCGGTCAAATCGTTCAGTGTGTACAGTCAGCCGCCGACCAACCGGCCCGGGAGGGGGAAACATTAGACGACGTCGCTCACAGAGCGACATCGTCTAATGTGTACGGACCTTTACACTGTCTTATATTCTGATGGGGTTCATCAACCTGCTGACTCAGGCGGGCAGTTGTCATCTTGTCAGGACCCTGAGCAGCCAGCCAGAAGCCTCAAGATTATTACATAGACAAAGTGTGATCACAATTCATGCGCCAATCAAGCAGCCCATATAAAAGTGGTATCAAGCGTCACCAACACTTATAAATTGAACAAAGAAGATAGTTATTACCACAACAGATCACAGGCGCTCTCAATCCATGAGTAATTTGTTTAAAAAATACCCAAATCGATAATTACGGTGTTGAAAACTCTTAAGAAATAACATATAACACAAACATAGTGTAATACTGTTTTAAAATATGAAACACTGGAAAAGATTAAAAATAGACTCGTACCCAGACTAGTAGTCTACTTAGAAGTAGGCAAATAGCGCTTTGTGGGGGAGCGGGCCACCAGTGTGGTTTGTCCCAATCCTTTTCAGCTCCTTATGGACGAAGACTCCTCTCCAGATAACCCATACACAAGATGGCCGCCGTCTGCGTGAGTCATTAGCACTGCAGTCAGGGACATACAGATGAACGACATACTTCTTAACAAAATAAACGTTTTCCTGAGACATTATACTTCAGTAACTTTGAACATGCTGTTACCATTTTCACTGGCAAATATCCACTTAATGTCACTTATATATGGATTTGGCAGGATAAAGTTGGATGTGTGATGCATTCTCTAGGGCAGATTTATCTAACATTCTAAAAAGGATAAGTGGATGTATTGTCCATAGCAACCATTTACAGTCTATCATTTTACAGAATGTATTAGGTAAATGATAGCTACAGTAGAATGTGATGTGTGTCTATGGACAACACCTCGTCTTGCCCTCGCTCCCCTTCTGTCTCACATTGAATCACGTGACGACTTATTTGGTCCAGCATGTTTAGCAGTTTTGGGTTTAACAACTGTATCCCGGACAGATGGGTATAGAACAGCAATTGCTTTTCAGAGTTAATGGTGGTATAACCAATACATTGTCTTTCACATGGAGACTGACAATAAACCCACACACATCATTCATGTAACCTCAACAGCAGGAAAGAGGGTTTTTTTTTCTATAATCATTGGAGGCTGGTTACAGTATAGGAACAAAGATTCTCTGTTTGGCCTGAGAAAGCAATGTATAACATTTGGCTAGGCCTGTAAAGAATAAATGGTTGCAAATTTGTTTTAATTATATCTTGCTATACATAATGGTAGCAGGCAATCGTCCAATTACTCTGGCTGAACATTTCATTCCAAACCCACAACATTGACCTGGAAGTGTTCAATGTCATTTATTACATGCTACAGTATGCTGGGTTTCCTTTTATGGGTAAACTCAACTTAATATACCTTGGGGATCATGTCTAACTGTTGTGTCTTACATTTGCATCATAGACTCTTTTGTCTTCAATGATGATAACAAAGAGAGCCTATACTTGAGATGTAGGAATACTGTATAAGGACAATACATGCCATTAAGAGCTAGAGAGGTGTTAAAATAAGGAAGATTGGAAGAATGGTCATATGCTGAAAAACCCCTCAAAAACAATTGAATCTTGTGCACTAATACTGTAGGGTTATCTGGGCATACCAAGAATGTTTGCAGAGAGCAAAAAAAACAGAAGACTCTTTTTTGGGGGGCAAAACTAGGGTTGCCACCTCATGCATCATCGATTCCTGGAGATCCACCCCCTAATCCCAAAGCCTCCTGGAGGGTTGCCACCAAATCCTGGCGAATCCAGGAAATCAGGGAGAGGTGGCAACCCTAGGCACAACTTTGGATAATTAATTTAAATTAATATGTAACCTTTAATATTTTACCCTTAAAACATTAGATAAAGAAAGGACAGATTAACTTAAGTCATAAAGTAGTGAGAATCAGTGGTGCACGCAGGGGGGGTTTCCGAGTACCCAGAAACCCCCCCCCCTGACAGTCGGATATTTTTTTCGGGGGAGATGAAGACAGCTCTGTCACAGTCTCTTCAATGATATACTCAGCCGCGACCGGAGCTGCCCGCACAGAGAGCACCGCTTAGCAGAGATCTCTGTGCTTTGAAATGACCCACAGATAAGCTCAGGGGAGTCGCAGGCACTCATCAGCAGCTGGAGCGTCAGGTACTTAGCTGCAATGCATTCCGATCTGTTCACGGCTGGGCTGGCTCAACACGGGGGATGACTTTTACACTCTACTGTGTCCCCAGTCCATTCTCTGCCTCCACATTCTCCCTGAATTAATTAGCTGCTAGACGGGACATCAAAGGGCAGGCTCTCCGGCACAGATTGAGAATCCCTTGCAGAGAGGCAGCGCTTACATCAGGTTATCTGCTTCTCCTGTTCTATATTTTATATAAACTCTATATCTGACACACAATATATATGTGTGTGTGTGTGTGTGTGTGTGTGTGTGTGTGTGTGTGTGTGTGTGTGTGTGTGCTGTTCAGGAGAGCACGTTCACCACTCAAAGCTGAACACTACTAATCTGGTCTAACAATTAGTGACTATAACAGCACAATTACATGGTTTGCACTCCCATAAGGGCTGGACCTTGTGCGACCACTGATACAATCAATATGACCATTTGATTTTAAATTATTCTGAAATTGTTGTGGGACTATTGTATACCGCTAAAAATCGGTCTTTGGCCCTTAGTTCAATTGACATGAACCCCTGATGAAGTCCGTGAGGACGAAACGCGTCGGGTACTGTCTCTAGCAAAAAACATCAGGCATCCTGCAAATTATACTACTTGATGGGATATACTGAATGCTTCATGTCTACAACAAAATTGTAATACTGCAATTTTTACTGTATCCAATGTTGGATTTTATGTGATAGTCTATGTTTACTGAAATTGTACATGGACCATATGTGAATAAATTTTACTGTTCTTATTATTGTGTGGTCAGAATCTGGAAAATATTATGCATACACAATACGTATAGCTCCCTCATGACATCTTGTTTGTGTATTTTTATGTTGTACTCCATCTAACAGGGAGTACGTCATTAAGGTTTTGAGCTCTTTATAGCGCATAATTAGGTCTACACCACTTCCATATATATATATATATATACACTGCTCAAAAAAATAAAGGGAACACTTAAACAACACAATGTAACTCCGAGTCAATCACACTTCTGTGAAACCAAAATGTCCACTTAGGAAGCAACACTTATTGACAATCAATTTCACATGCTGTTGTGCAAATGGAATAGACAACAGGTGGGAATTATAGGCAATTAGCAAGACACCCCCAATAAAGGCGTTGTTCTGCAGGTAGTGACCACAGACCACTTCTCAGCTCCTATGCTTTCTGGCTGATGTTTTGGTCACTTTTGAAAGCTGGCAGTACTTTCACTCTAGTGGTAGCATGAGATGGAGTCTACAACCCACACAAGTGGCTCAGGTAGTGCAGCTCATCCAGGATGGCACATCAATGCGAGCTGTGGCAAGAAGGTTCGCTGTGTCTGTCAGGTGAGGATGGTTACCTTTAGTAGCCATTCAAACCCGTTTGTGTCAACTTGTGTGCATGTTATCAGGCCAAAATCTCCAGGGTATGTAAACTTTTGATCAGGGTCATTTGGGTAGTTTCTGTTGTCATTATGATTTAAAAAGAGTAAACACAGTTGTTTGACAATAAATGGCTTCACCCAACCACTAACCATGAGTGAAAGAAAAGTTTGTGAGTTATCATTCATATTCTCTGACAAATGGCCAGAAAATCACAAATTCTGCTAGGGTATGTAGTGTGTGTGTGTTTGCTGGATGCCTCCTGCTGCAGTATTGATCTGTGATCCACAGCACCAGATCATTCAGTCACCAATGGTGCCGCACAAGCCACCCAGAGGCTAGGAAATCTCCGTCCTATAATGGAGATTCCTGACCTCTTCCCACCTTCTAAACCATGGTGACACACCTCCATCTGCACAACCAGGGGTTGTTGCCACCCCCTCCCCACCCAGCTGGCAACAGACTCTCAGTCAGTCTGCTGGTGTCCTCCTTCCTGCATCACCAGATCCGTTCACACACTTTTTGAATAAGTGTAAAAAGGGGTGGAAACTATGGGGTATATTCAATTGCAGTCGAAAGCTGCCGTCTGTAGCAAAGACGGCAGTTTTCAACTTTTTTAGGTCAGAAGGGGTTCCGACCTTTTCAATATACCCCAGAATAATCCGACAAGTCGGGCATTCCAACTTGTCGGAAAGCACGTGGATCAGCAGAATAGCCGCCGATCCGCGTGCTTCTATCGGAAACAGGGCCAAATCCGATATGTTTTGGCCCCCTTTCCGACCATCTCAATACGACTTTAAAAAAAGTCATATTGAGATGAGGGAGCTGAAAGGAGGAGACGGGGAGAGCCATGGGGAGACGGGGGGAGAGCAGTGGGGAGATGGGGAGAGCAGCGGAGAGACGGGGGAGAGCAGCGGCTACAGCAGCGTAGCAGGAGGATGTGGCACAGCCGCTGCTCACAGCAGCATCCACCCGGCTCAAGCAAGCGAGGCCCTGCTTTCTGGAGCTGTGTGGACGCTGCCATGAGGTCTGGCGGCATTGCCACATCCTCCTGCTACGGCTACTGTAGCCACTGCCCTCCCCCGTCTCCCCGCTGCTCTTCCACGTCTCCCCGCTGCTCTCCCCTGTCACCCCGCAGCTCTCCCCGTATCCTCCTCTCAGCTCCCTCATCTCAATCCAACTTTTTTTAAAGTCGGATTGAGATAGTCAGGAATGGCCAAATCCTGTCGGATTTGGCCGTTCTTTGAATAGCCCTTGTCGGATCCATTCCGACAAATGCATGTCGGAATGGATCCGACTTTAATTGAATATACCCCAATATCAGTATCTTTATATAGTACCAGGCTCGGACTGGGCCACCGGGAGCCGGTGAACTCACCGGTAGGCCCTGCCGAGTATTAGCCAAGCCCTCTTTTGTGTGAGGGCGGAGCTTACAAGAGTCAGATGGAGGGGAGGAGAGGTGCACTGCACACTGCGCTCTCCTCCCCAGTAACGGAGCAGGTGATCCTGGGCGGCGGTGGTGACATAGGATCATACTGAGAGGAGAGGCGCGCGCTGCACGCTTTTCCCCGGCCATCAGATGAAGCAGCAGGCAGCACAAACTCAGACACAGGAGCGGCGGCAGTAATCAGCATTGTGGGGCATTATCTGTGTATCTGGCACTGCTGGGGGCATTCGTGTATCTGGCACTGCTAGGGGCATCCGTGTATCTGGCACTGCTGGGGGCATCCGTGTATTTGGCAGGGCACTACTGGGGGCATCTCTGTATCTGGCATTACTGGGGGCATCTGTGTATCTGGCACAGCACTACTGGTGGCATCTGTGTATCTGGCACTGCTTGGGGCATCTGTGTATCTGGCACAGTACTACTGGGGGCATCTGTGTAACTGGCACTACTGGTGGCATCTGTGTATCTGGCACTGTTGGGGCATCTATGTATCTGGCACTGCTTGGGTCATTTGTGTATCTGACACTACTGGGGGCATCTGTGCATCTTGGCGCTGCACTACAAGTGGCATCTTTGTATCTGGCACTACTGGGGTCATTATTTGCATCTACTGTTCTCTGCCGATGTAACCCAGGCACGTAAACTACTTGTCTCTCCTGGTATAACCCAGGCGCTTATACTACTGTTCTCTCCGGTATAACCCAAGCCCATATACTACTGTTCTCTCCAGGTGTAACCCAGGCGCATATACTACTGTTCTCTCCCGGTGTAACCCAGGCGCATATACTACTGTTCTCTCCCGGTGTAATCCAGGTTCATATACTACTGTTCTCTCCAGGTGTAACCCAGGAACATACACTATTGTTCTCTCCCAGTGTAACCCGGGTGCGTATACTATTGTTCTCTGCCGGTATAGCCCAGGTGCATATACTACTGTTCTCTCCAGGTGTAACCCAGGCGCACATACTACTGTTCTTTCCAGGTGTAACCCAGGCACATACACAACAGCCTGAAGTAGGCAGCGAGGTAGAGCTCTTTTTCTTTATATACAATGCTAGGTAGCACCTATAATGGCTGGCTACTCCTCTTTGGTCATGTGACCACACCCAGGGCCGGACTGGCCATCTGGCACTTTTGGCAAATGCCAGAAGGGCAGATGGCCAGATGGGCACCGCCTCCTGGGCGTAACTGTCCTCAGCGGGTGGATCTTCATGTTCTCCGCCATTGCACTGTGGTGTCATGACGCGACTACATGTGATGCGGCCGCCAGTTGTGGAAGCACGGCATGGGAGGCAGGGGGAATCTGAGTGGTCGCGTACATAAACATTCATACAGTTACGCCCAGGAGGCGGAGCTGCCAGGCGCCCGCTCAAATTCCCCCTGCCTCCCAAGCCGTGCTTCCACACCTGGCGGGACTCAGGAAGAGCCACTCTAGTCTGGATGACGCCTGCTGGGTTGGATCCGAGAAGTTACCGCCACTCACACTGGGGAGAGCACCATGACCACAGCAGTGCACTGCGATATTACATGCAGCAGCAGACAGGGATTGAGACATTCAGGAGGACGCCGGCTGTATCACAGACTAGTGATCTGGAACCACAGGGACCAAAGCTTCTCCGGTGCCCAGACACTAGTGAGTGTGAGAAGGGTGTGCCTACAGTGTGGCCCAGCTGCCAGAGCACAGAGGAGCTGGGGGTAATGGCAGGCAGTGTATGCTGCACTATGAATACAGCAGTAGGGAGGCTGCAATCCTCTCCTTGTTCACAGTAATTGGTGACCAACGACCCCGTGTGGAGGCCCTGGTCACACCGCTGTTAATATGGCCCTGGTGGGCCTCCTCTCTCTCCAGGCCCAGGACTCCAGACCCTGCACTCCCCCCTGATGGCAATCTGAGTGGGTACCATCTTTAGACACCTGACGGACATGTAACGCCATCTGCAGACTCCTCGCATTTCTATTCCCCTCGGGGTGCTCTGTGCCAAGTTGATAATATTAGAAAGTGTGTAACATTATTACTGACTGAGTAACTAAATCCAAGTGACCAAAAGGACCTTGCCCAAATCTAGTCCCAACCTTCCTCCCCCAGTGGCTAAACCTAACTATAACCTTGGTGCCTAACCCGTACCTCCCATCTCGCAGCCTAACCTTTCCCCCAATGCCTAACCCTAACCTCCTGTTGCGCAGCCTAACCCAAACTTGCCTCCCCCGTGCCTAATCCTAAACTCCGGTCCTGCAGCCTAATACTCCCCATGGTGCCTAACCCTAACCTCCCTTCCGGCAGCCTAGCCCTAACCCTCCCCCGGGTACCTAATCCTAACTTCCTGTCTGTAGCCTAACCCAACTGTCCCCTCCTGCAGCCAAACTATAATCGTCCCCACGGTGCCTAACCCTAACCTCCCTAATCGTCCCCTGTTGCCTAAACTTATGCTCTCATCCCACGGCCTAAACCTAACCTGCCCCCTGGTGCCTAACCCTAACCTTCTGTCCTGCAGCCTAACCCTAACTCTCCCCCTGGTGATTAACCCTAACCTCCCATCCCGCAGCCTAACACTCCCCTTGTGCCTAACCCTAACCGTACCCCCGGTGCATAACCCTAGCCTCCCATCCCACAGCCTAGCCCTAACCCTCCCCCTGGTACCTAACCCCAACTTCCTGTGTGCAGCCTGACCCGAATGTCCCCCTCCACAGCCTTATCCTAACAATCCACCTGGTATCTAACTGTAACATCCCCTCCCACAGCCTATCCCTTACTTCCCTTCTGTAGCCTAACCTTAATTTCACCTCTGCAGCCTAACCCTAATCATTCCACTGGCTTCTAACCCTAACGTCCCCCAGTACACTGAATCTCTCGATGCACCCCCCGGTGCCTAAAGCTAACCTCCCCATGGCATTCCCCTGGTGCGCTGAAACCCCCTGGTGCACTGAATACGCTCCATGATGAAGAGGCAGATCACATGATTGTGACATAATCAGTGGTCCTTTAGCCCACTTGGATCTAGTATCTACTTTGCCACCTGTGGCAGGAAGAAAAGGGTCATGGACACATATAGCTCCTGACAGCGAGCAGTACAAGGAAACGGGGTAGCTGCAGCCAAGAGCACCTGGATAGGAAGCAGCCTTCTATCCTAGTAAGTACAGTATGAGGCTGCCATGTGTAAGGGGCATTACTGTGAGATATAATGTGTAAGGGGCATTACTGTGTAAGGGTATTTAATTATGTATAGTGCTCCCAGAGCTTACTTGCAAACTAAAAAAAATAATTATACAACCAGAATTTTAATTAGAAATAACATATGGTCATTTATTTAAAACGGAGTTGTTGTAAGAGTGTAAACTAATAGTTTTAACAATGTTTTAATACCGGTATATAATCACAAACAATACATTACACTACCTATAGAAATACATAAACTGTGCTAGTCTAGAAAGAATGTTAAAGGTGTCCTCTGTGAGAAATGCAGCCTGTTAAAATAAGTTACGCTATATGCTGTTTACCTTTCCTTGTGCTGCTGTTGTATAGTATAGTTTTTATACAGTATAATTTTAACTAATAAAGTCTTTTGAAATAACGTTCAGCTATGGTTCCATAAATGTCTGTATAAATGGTTTCCTGTTTGCTGTGGGTTGTGCCCAGCCACACAGTGCTACTCCTTAGTAAGCCACGCTAGTGTCCGTAGATGGACAGATATTCCAAAATAATGGTATGGAATATTTTGCTCTCTGCTGGTTACTCACCACTCACGTGGTCCTATTCCAGTGGCTGTCCGTTCTGTGCCATGGAAGATGCAGATTCGGGTATCTGCCGGCAGACGGAAAGGATTTGTCTCTACTGGAGCTGGCTCTGTTGTGTTATTTTAATACAGAGAATGATGTACACTTGTATCTACCTCCTAACTATCCAATTTTTCTGGGACTGTCCTGCTGTCCCACCCGCGAGTCATAGTGTCCTGCGGTGGGGGCAGTTGGGGGACCCTCTCTCACCCTCTCCAGTGATGAATAGCCATCTTTTCCCAGGGAGAGAGGGGCTGGGGGCATGGCCAGAAGCTCAAAGAGTGCTGGGCATGCCCCCACAGTGGTAGCATGCCCCCACAGTGGTAAAAACAGGGTTGTGGCCTGTAATCGCAGCACTTCCCATGAGACAACGCCCCCTAATTTTGACGTGCGCCATCGGTGAGCATATGTCACTCCGTTCACTATCGGGAACTTGGGAGGTACACATGTATGTTGTTTGAATTAATTATACAGTACTTGTAGGAGAATAGACTAAGAAGTAGGGGGAGTCAGAAATAGTAAGGGGAGGAGTCTATACCAGAAGCCTGATGCTAATGCCATGGTGGGCCTGTGTGTTCTTTAAATGCCAGGGCCTATTTTTAGTCCCAGTCCGGCCCTGGCCACACCCCTTCCAGCATATGGCAATGCCCCTTAGTGGGCCCTTCATGCCCCAGTCCGACACTGTATAGTACTATATAATAGTACACTTTTACACTTACCCTGTAATGAGGCAAACATTTATTTGATGTTAGATGTACAGTATATAAATAATTTTCTGACAAATATTGCTGGATCTATAATGCTGAGATTAATGCCAGCACTTGAGTATCTCAGTATGAGACATAGAAACATCAGGGACCTCAGATAGCATTAAAATATGCCAAATAAATAGATTTCACAACAACCATCTTTAATATTTGCAAAAAGCAGTATTGAACAGTCACTTATATTATGCAGGATGGTGTTATCAAGTTAACGTAACAGGTGTTAAAATTGCAATGGTGAACCAGTTGGTATCCGGATTATCGATCTACACTGACTAGTTAGACAGTCAGTAGGTCAACACCATATGGTTGACATGCATTAGGTCGACAGGTACAAAGGTTGACAGATGAAAGGTCGAGGACGACAGGACAATGGTCGACACGTTTTTTAAGGTTTTCACGTTTTCCAAACATTTGCTTGAGTTACTATCTACGTGGACTTTGATTGTGAATAGTAATTAGTAGCAAGAGCAGGGGTAGCGGAACGAGCCATCTTGTCCGAAGCGTGGTGAGTATCTATGTTTCTACTAATGGTGGTCACAGAACATGAAATATACAAGATGTGACCAAAAAGCAGTTCTAATTCATTACATTGTTACAACCTGCTTAATAAACACTGAAGTACATGCTGAAAATATGCAATACCAGTGGCAATCACATTACTATTATGTTGACACTCAGTTCCGTAGGTTTACAGGTTGTGCCTTATGACGCTCACGCAATTACCTACTGCTCAGCAGTCTTTTAGTCTCCTGCAGCCAAAGACTTTGCCTATAGCAGCCGCCTTTCCATGGTGGATTAGGTACTCCCCGTACTCAGATGCCCCCAAGTTTTATGTATATACAAGGTGACTATCGGAGGCTGGGCAGGGGTAAATGCAATATGGTGAGATGTCACCTGACACAACCTTACTACTGCGCTAAGAGACAGACTGAAGGATATATGAGAAATGCACGTATGTGCAACAATGCACAGGTTGGAATATAAACAATATAAATCACTATACACATGCAACAATGCATAAGATGTAATAAGCAACTTAATAAATATTAAAGCAATAATGACCAAAGATGTTATAAGCAAATAGACTGTAAATACATGCAACAATGCACAAGATGGATATAATAAAGAAATGCAGGCAAGTCTGGGCGTGTGTGGAAACTCCACACCAAAACCTGAATGCAAGGCTCGCTGGATAAGATCAGGAAGTCAGTCAGGCAGGATCTCGGAATCACAGGCTAGACAGGTTCTCACAGGAGCTGACAGATTCTCACAAGAGCAGGAACTATCACCAGCGATTTGGAAGAGGCCAGGAAGGGAATATAAATAGTGCTGTACCAATCATTGCTGATAGAACCCTAATTGATAACTCAGTGCAGCTCCCTTGCTGCACGTACTGAAGAACATAAGCAACGGGGAACGCCTTCTTCTTCCGGCGTCCAAGTTGCTAAGGAGTGCGGCGGCTCCCAGCGCCCGGCATCAGCCTGTTGCTAGGTGCTGGGCGGGGACCAGGAGACCTTGCTCCCGACGTTCGCCTGTTGCTAGGTGCCGGACGGGGGTCAGCAGAAGGCGCGGCATCCCGGCTCCTAGGCAACGGCCGAGATGCGCGCCTCATGGCGCTAACAATTACCTGCACATTGCAGGAAAATAATGTTAAACAATCTCATATATTGTGCACGGCTGCATGTCAAGAGTTGTAGCTGGAATTATAACAGCATTAGTGGGGCAATAGTGTAGCTTGATAGTGCAAGCAAACAAACTGCGCACGTGCAATGCCCACTGCTGTCAATCACATTGCGGTCGCATCCATGTTTTTATGTAGAACAGTAGAACATTGTGGGTGCCGTCCTGCTTCTGCTTTACCATCATGCAGTGTATCAAGCAGTTGATGAAAGAGCAGCATAGGCTCAGCTTGTGTGGGATGGCTGCTGGTGCCAGCTAGGTAGTGCAAGAGTCAGATTCACCAAAGGAGGACTGGTGCCATGCATGGGTCTGGTTCATGCCGGGTGCGGCTCCAGATACACTGACTGGAACCTGAAAAATCAAATAATGTGCGTTTTGTCATTGAGGCTTGGTCACATTGCTTGATCTGGGCTATGCACACAATGGTAAGCTGCTCAATCAGATTGTGATGTCACTCAGGTGCTAAAAGGGAGGGGTAATTCTGTGTAAAAAAAAACAATTTGTGTTCCCTAATGCACACCGAGTGAGAAATAATACTACATAATAATCAGATAATACGGAGATCTTAGTTGCGTATATCTGCAGATATAGGGTTAAGCCCCCAGGCCGTTCGGCAAGGTGTCTCCATCACTGGGGGTCCCTAATACTAGGAATGGGTCTGGGGCGCAGGACCCCATCATGTCGGCACATGTCGGCCTCCCCAGGTCAGCACACAGGTGAAAGTTAATAAGGGTTAATAAGAAGCACAAAAGTGCTATATAAGTGAAGTGTGATTAAAATAATACAAAAATATTTACAAAGTGATAGGGAAAATCATAAGTGTTAATAAAGTGTTAGGGTGTGCCGACCTGAAGCTGCCCAGCCATACCGACACAGGGGCCACCGCACCCCACACCCACCCCATAAATAATTACATATATGTCTGGGTCCAAATGCCCAGTGTAAGGCCACATGATAATGGCTCCTACAGAATCTGAGAGCCAGCTTACCTGGAGACACCCCAAACTTCTCCAATGGCACTCTGGAGTCAGCAATCCCTCCTAATGCTGACCCATTCATGCCTCTCTAAATACAGTGCACACAATGGTAAGCTGCTCAATCAGATTGTGATGTCACTCAGGTGCTAAAAGGGAGGGGTAATTAGCACCTGAGTGACATCACAATCTGATTGAGCAGCTTACCATTGTGTGCACTGTATTTAGAGAGGCATGGATGGGTCAGCAATAGGAGGGATTGCTGACTCCAGAGTGCCATTGGAGAAGTTTGGGGTGTCTCCAGGTAAGCTGGCTCTCAGATTCTGTAGGAGCCATTATCATGTGGCCTTACACTGGGCATTTGGACCCAGACATATATGTAATTATTTATGGGGTGGGTGTGGGGTGCGGTGGCCCCTGTGTCGGTATGGCTGGGCAGCTTCAGGTCGGCACACCCTAACACTTTATTAACACTTATGATTTTCCCTATTACTTTGTATATATTTTTGTATTATTTTAATCACACTTCACTTATATAGCACTTTTGTGCTTCTTATTAACCCTTATTAACTTTCACCTGTGTGCTGACCTGGGGAGGCCGACCTGTGCCGACGTGATGGGGTCCTGCGCCCTAGACCCATTCCTAGTATTAGGGACCCCCAGTGACGGAGACACCTTGCCGAACGGCCTGGGGGCTTAACCCTATATCTGCAGATATACGCAACTAAGATCTCCGTATTATCTGATTATTATGTAGTATTATTTCTCACTCGGTGTGCATTAGGGAA
This sequence comes from Pseudophryne corroboree, assembly GCF_028390025.1. Lineage (NCBI taxonomy): Eukaryota > Metazoa > Chordata > Amphibia > Anura > Myobatrachidae > Pseudophryne > Pseudophryne corroboree. Next base: position 274,290,529 of record NC_086448.1, on the reverse strand, counting down.
CACAAATAGTTTTTTCTTGATCAGGGCTATCAATGTTACCAAGTCTCAACAGCAAAACGAGTGTCATTCCAGATTCCTGCCCCAAAATCTGCTTAGTTATTTAATATTTAATGTAGGTCATAAAAGCTGTAATTTTGGGGGGGGGGGGGGAATAAATGTAATATGCATCTTTTCTGTTTCCATTTTTCTGTTGTATCTGCTTATTGTAGATGAGTTTATTTTATATACCTCTGTATATTTTCCTCAAATCAAGAGATTATGTGAAGTTCTACTGTTTAGTTGGAATGTCTAGGTTACAATTCCTGTGTAGTTCTACCCTTTGTAACAATGTAAATTTTCCTCCCAGGCTGATCGTATGGTGGACATTGCCACAAACTCCAAATACACTCATAACCTGACAGCCTCTGTCGACAGCCCTGGAATGCTTCATACTACAGCGACAAGCATTATAAATCAGATGGTAAGTAGTTCTGTATCATGGGGAAAGACATGAAGCCATTATTATAGGGATTTATTCTGTAATAGTCAACTTTGTGCCATGTAATGAAATACTCTAATTATAAACCTTCACTCTACAGAGAAGACATAGGGACCGATTCAGGGTGAGACGCAAAAGTGCTGAAATCGCTATTTGGCAGCAATTTCAGCACTTCTGTGCGTGTGCGCACACCAGTGTGCGCATGTGCAAGGTCCTAAACTGCGATTGTTAAGCAGCCTCCCATAAGTTAAAGAAAAGAGTTGTAGTTTTGCCATTTATTAAGAATAAAAAATTACACATGAATCGCTAGTAACTGGATACTCCCTGAAATGTTCCAGTCACATTCTTGCACACCTATGATGACAGAATTGAAACACTTGCCCTAGTGGTTTGATCTGGGAATGAAAATATAAGGTATGGATGAACACTTCAGGGCTGTATCTAGGTGTGTGCGGAGTGTGCTGTGCACATAGCGTAGCAGGGTAGTGGGCACTGTTGGCAGCACTTGTTAATTATGAATTATCTTATTACTTTTATTTGCAGCTTCCTCCTTTTTTGAATCCCAGCATCTCCTGACTGCCCCTGTCTCCTACCCCCTACCCCCACCCCTTTTGGCCACACCTCCACTATTAGTCTATCCCCCCCTACAGTACCCAGACCCAACTATGCTCTCAATGGCCCTATGCATATGGGTATAGGTCTGTAACTTGACTGGGTGACCAATTATACTGTGAGATAATGTTACCCTATACCCATTTATGAAGGATTTGTGAAGACGGAGAGGCTTTTAGAAGATCCGCTCTGAGTCAAAGAATATGCATGGGTGGAGTGCTGCAGAAACATCTCCCTGGCTGGGGTAAGCTGCCAGAGGGTCATTCAGGTGCAGTTGCTCCTGCAAATATGTGCAGAACCCGTTCTGTGCGTGTGCAGTCCTACTGCATAGGACACAATCCAGCATCATACTGTCTGTGATTGTTGATAGAATTGATCATCGACTCCAAATGATAGCAAAAATGGTAAACATTGACAAAGAAACTGTTAGGCAAGTTTTGCATCAAGATCTTAACATGACAAAAGATGGTTCCAAGGCTTCTCACTGCTTAGCAGGAAGAAAACCGAAAACAAATTTGTAGACATTTTGAAACAAATTCAAGCGGAATCACATTTTTTTAGATACTGTAGTTATTACCTGTAATAAAACCTGGATTTCCAGTACGATCCTGAGACAAAACACCATCCTCACAATGAATGAAGAAAGTACGTCAAAGAAAATTGAAATTCAAAGCCGTGGTAATTGTTTTCTTTGATGTCAAGGGTGTTATTTTGGCAGCCTGGGTACCAGGAGATGCAACAGTGAATCAACATCACTACAAAAATGTTCTAGAAATCTACGGGAAAGAATCAGAAGAAATAGGCCAAAGTTGTAGGAAAATTGTGTCAGTCTCCATCAAGACAACACACCAGCCCACACAGCTCTCTCTGTGAAGCAGTTTTTGGGAGAGAAACAGATTGCAGTGCTAGAGCACCCTCCATACTCACCAGTCCTAGCACTATGTGTCTTCTTTCTTTTCCCTAAAGTTAAATCTGTACGCAAGGGAACCCGTTCAGCATCAGTTACTGAGGTAAAGTAGAAAACGACGGAGCTGTTGAGACAGCTGACGGATAATAAGCTACAGCACGGCTTTGACCAATGGAAAATAAGAATGCAGAGGGGTGTGGATGCAGAAGGGTAGTACGTAGAAGGGGAGTTTAGTTAAAATATATAGTACTTTTAATATTTCAACGTAATTAAAGCACCAGTCTCATTATTTAATAGGCACACCTTATATGCTTACCTGAATTGGTTGCTCTGTCGGCATGATGGCGGATACCGTCAACTTGGATATGACACAATCTGCATTAGGCAGTTGCTGTAACTGTCTGAAACTCTGAATATAATAGGTGGGCTGTGAGGGAAAGTCTGTGGTGAAATAGAGAATGTTGGTTTAAACATTTGTAAATAAGTTGAATCCATGGAAATCTGTATATGCCCAGTGTGTGATATCTTGTGCATGAAAAGATAGTATAGCATGCAAAATCTGTATATGATGTGTAGTAACGCGTTGAATGTTTTTCAAGACACTGACATAAAATACATTTTATGGATGGTAGTTTGTCTGACTTGCTTTAATGTTATGGAACATTTGAATGTGATCAACAATTATATAATTAGAACTTCTTATACAACAATAACAAAGCAATTCAATATGTGCCTACATGAGAACTATGGGCCTAACCCCAATTTCAGTGTCGGGACCCGCATGCGCATGCGCAGGTCCCATCCTGCGCGTGTGCACACAGTTAATGCGGTCTTCCCGCATTAACTGCAAAAGCCTCTGCCTGATTGACAGGCAGAGGCATTCACATGCCGGGCTGGGGGTGTCGACCGAGCATTTTTGGGGCGGCACCGGGGGGAACGGAGGCATGTCGGCAGCATTTTTGGGGTGGCTGCATGTCGGCACACTCAGCCGCTCCGATCAATAACATGGCGACGGGACTCCTGCCAGCGCAGCCAGGCTGCACCAGCAGGAGGCTTCCAAAGTTTCTGCGACTACGCTCTAATTGCGTTGCGATCATGATTAGACCGTGATCGCAGTAGGTGGGCGGCTGGTAGCATGCTGGCCGGCCTTGCCCTGCAATGTGCGGTTCCCGGCATGCGATTGAAAGGATTGCAGATTCTGCTAAAAAGCAGAATCTGCAATCCTTTCTGAATAAGGTCCTATATGCGACTGTAGATGCGTGTTATGCCGATACTCACTAACATCACTGACACAGGTGGGAGGGGTCATAGTTCAGGCCAACTGTGAGTAATTGTAATGTAGCAGATAACATGCCGGTCAGACCAACTGACATTTTATCTGGCAGCCTGACACCCAGCAGACATTGTGGCCATACACTGTAACATCCAGTGGTGCAAGTAGAGAAAAGATCTTAGTGGCACTGTGTGCACGCGCCGAAGGTGCGTGCACCAGAAAAATGGGTGTGGCCACATGCAAAATGGGTAGTGGGCAATGAAAATAAGGGTATGATATGACCCCAATAGTGCAATGCTAGATACACATATGCCACCAGTAGAGCCAGATACACATATGCCCTTCAGTAGAGCCAGATACACATATGCCCTTCAGTAGAGCCAGATACACATATGCCCCCCAGTAGAGCCAGATACACATATGCCCCTCAGTAGAGCCAGATACACATATGCCCTTCAGTAGAGCCAGATACACATATGCCCCAAGTAGAGCCAGATACACATATGCCCCAAGTAGAGCCAGATACACATATGCACCTCAGTAGAGCCAGATACACATATGCCCTTCAGTAGAGCCAGATACACATATGCCCCCCAGTAGAGCCAGATACACATATGCCCCTCAGTAGAGCCAGATACACATATGCCCTTCAGTAGAGCCAGATACACATATGCCCCAAGTAGAGCCAGATACACATATGCCCCAAGTAGAGCCAGATACACATATGCCCCTCAGTAGAGCCAGATACACATATGCCCTTCAGTAGAGCCAGATACACATATGCCCCAAGTAGAGCCAGATACACATATGCCCCAAGTAGAGCCAGATACACATATGCCCCCCAGTAGAGCCAGATACACATATGCCCCCCCAGTAGAGCCAGATACACATATGCCCCCCAGTAGAGCCAGATACACATATGCCCTTCAGTAGAGCCAGATACACATATGCCCCCCAGTAGAGCCAGATACACATATGCCCCCAGTAGAGCCAGATACACATATGCCCCAAGTAGAGCCAGATACACATATGCCCCCCAGTAGAGCCAGATACACATATGCCCCCCCCAGTAGAGCCAGATACACATATGCCCCCCAGTAGAGCCAGATACACATATGCCCCAAGTAGAGCCAGATACACATATGCCCCCCCAGTAGAGCCAGATACACATATGCCCCCCAGTAGAGCCAGATACACATATGCCCCAAGTAGAGCCAGATACACATATGCCCCCCAGGAGAGCCAGATACACATATGCCCTTCAGTAGAGCCAGATACACATATGCCCCAAGTAGAGCCAGATACACATATGCCCCAAGTAGAGCCAGATACACATATGCCCCCCAGTAGAGCCAGATACACATATGCTTGTAGTACTTATCCTCATCAGTCCTGGACTGGTCCAGGGAGTGTTCTGTTCAGAGTGGGGTTGCCTGTAACAGCTGTCACCAAGGTTCAATGCATGTGTCACTGTCTGTGTATGTGAGGCTGCTCTGCACACAGTTTGTAATAAATTAGAGATGAGCGCCTGAAATTTTTCGGGTTTTGTGTTTTGGTTTTGGGTTCGGTTCCGCGGCCGTGTTTTGGGTTCGACCGCGTTTTGGCAAAACCTCACCGAATTTTTTTTGTCGGATTCGGGTGTGTTTTGGATTCGGGTGTTTTTTTCAAAAAACCCTAAAAAACAGCTTAAATCATAGAATTTGGGGGTCATTTTGATCCCATATTATTATTAACCTCAAAAACCATAATTTCCACTCATTTTCAGTCTATTCTGAATACCTCACACCTCACAATATTATTTTTAGTCCTAAAATTTGCACCGAGGTCGCTGGATGACTAAGCTAAGCGACCCTAGTGGCCGACACAAACACCTGGCCCATCTAGGAGTGGCACTGCAGTGTCACGCAGGATGTCCCTTCCAAAAAACCCTCCCCAAACAGCACATGACGCAAAGAAAAAAAGAGGCGCAATGAGGTAGCTGACTGTGTGAGTAAGATAAGCGACCCTAGTGGCCGACACAAACACCGGGCCCATTTAGGAGTGGCACTGCAGTGTCACGCAGGATGTCCCTTCCAAAAAACCCTCCCCAAACAGCACATGACGCAAAGAAAAAAAGAGGTGCAATGAGGTAGCTGACTGTGTGAGTAAGATAAGCGACCCTAGTGGCCGACACAAACACCGGGCCCATTTAGGAGTGGCACTGCAGTGTCACGCAGGATGTCCCTTCCAAAAAACCCTCCCCAAACAGCACATGACGCAAAGAAAAAAAGAGGCGCAATGAGGTAGCTGACTGTGTGAGTAAGATAAGCGACCCTAGTGGCCGACACAAACACCGGGCCCATTTAGGAGTGGCACTGCAGTGTCACGCAGGATGTCCCTTCCAAAAAACCCTCCCCAAACAGCACATGACGCAAAGAAAAAAAGAGGCGCAATGAGGTAGCTGACTGTGTGAGTAAGATAAGCGACCCTAGTGGCCGACACAAACACCGGGCCCATTTAGGAGTGGCACTGCAGTGTCACGCAGGATGTCCCTTCCAAAAAACCCTCCCCAATCAGCACATGACGCAAAGAAAAAAAGAGGCGCAATGAGGTAGCTGTGTGAGTAAGATTAGCGACCCTAGTGGCCGACACAAACACCGGGCCCATTTAGGAGTGGCACTGCAGTGTCACGCAGGATGTCCCTTCCAAAAAACCCTCCCCAATCAGCACATGACGCAAAGAAAAAAAGAGGCGCAATGAGGTAGCTGTGTGAGTAAGATTAGCGACCCTAGTGGCCGACACAAACACCGGGCCCATTTAGGAGTGGCACTGCAGTGTCACGCAGGATGTCCCTTCCAAAAAACCCTCCCCAATCAGCACATGACGCAAAGAAAAAAAGAGGCGCAATGAGGTAGCTGTGTGAGTAAGATTAGCGACCCTAGTGGCCGACACAAACACCGGGCCCATTTAGGAGTGGCACTGCAGTGTCACGCAGGATGTCCCTTCCAAAAAACCCTCCCCAATCAGCACATGACGCAAAGAAAAAAAGAGGCGCAATGAGGTAGCTGTGTGAGTAAGATTAGCGACCCTAGTGGCCGACACAAACACCGGGCCCATTTAGGAGTGGCACTGCAGTGTCACGCAGGATGTCCCTTCCAAAAAACCCTCCCCAATCAGCACATGACGCAAAGAAAAAAAGAGGCGCAATGAGGTAGCTGTGTGAGTAAGATTAGCGACCCTAGTGGCCGACACAAACACCGGGCCCATTTAGGAGTGGCACTGCAGTGTCACGCAGGATGTCCCTTCCAAAAAACCCTCCCCAAACAGCACATGACGCAAAGAAAAATAAAAGAAAAAAGAGGTGCAAGATGGAATTGTCCTTGGGCCCTCCCACCCACCCTTATGTTGTATAAACAGGACATGCACACTTTAACCAACCCATCATTTCAGTGACAGGGTCTGCCACACGACTGTGACTGAAATGACGGGATGGTTTGGACCCCCACCAAAAAAGAAGCAATTAATCTCTCCTTGCACAAACTGGCTCTACAGAGGCAAGATGTCCACCTCATCATCATCCTCCGATATATCACCGTGTACGTCCCCCTCCTCACAGATTATCAATTCGTCCCCACTGGAATCCACCATCTCAGCTCCCTGTGTACTTTGTGGAGGCAATTGCTGCTGGTCAATGTCTCCGCGGAGGAATTGATTATAATTCATTTTAATGAACATCATCTTCTCCACATTTTCTGGATGTAACCTCGTACGCCGATTGCTGACAAGGTGAGCGGCGGCACTAAACACTCTTTCGGAGTACACACTTGTGGGAGGGCAACTTAGGTAGAATAAAGCCAGTTTGTGCAAGGGCCTCCAAATTGCCTCTTTTTCCTGCCAGTATAAGTACGGACTGTGTGACGTGCCTACTTGGATGCGGTCACTCATATAATCCTCCACCATTCTTTCAATGGGGAGAGAATCATATGCAGTGCCAGTAGACGACATGTCCGTATCCGTAATCGTTGTCAGGTCCTTCAGTCCGGACCAGATGTCAGCATCAGCAGTCGCTCCAGACTGCCCTGCATCACCGCCAGCGGGTGGGCTCGGAATTCTGAGCCTTTTCCTCGCACCCCCAGTTGCGGGAGAATGTGAAGGAGGAGATGTTGACAGGTCGCGTTCCGCTTGACTTGACAATTTTCTCACCAGCAGGTCTTTCAACCCCAGCAGACTTGTGTCTGCCGGAAAGAGAGATCCAAGGTAGGCTTTAAATCTAGGATCGAGCACGGTGGCCAAAATGTAGTGCTCTGATTTCAACAGATTGACCACCCGTGAATCCTTGTTAAGCGAATTAAGGGCTCCATCCACAAGTCCCACATGCCTAGCGGAATCGCTCCGTGTTAGCTCCTCCTTCAATGTCTCCAGCTTCTTCTGCAAAAGCCTGATGAGGGGAATGACCTGACTCAGACTGGCAGTGTCTGAACTGACTTCAAGTGTGGCAAGTTCAAAGGGCATCAGAACCTTGCACAACGTTGAAATCATTCTCCACTGCGCTTGAGACAGGTGCATTCCACCTCCTATATCGTGCTCAATTGTATAGGCTTGAATGGCCTTTTGCTGCTCCTCCAACCTCTGAAGCATATAGAGGGTTGAATTCCACCTCGTTACCACTTCTTGCTTCAGATGATGGCAGGGCAGGTTCAGTAGTTTTTGGTGGTGCTCCAGTCTTCTGTACATGGTGCCTGTACGCCGAAAGTGTCCCGCAATTCTTCTGGCCACCGACAGCATCTCTTGCACGCCCCTGTCGTTTTTTAAATAATTCTGCACCACCAAATTCAAGGTATGTGCAAAACATGGGACGTGCTGGAATTTGCCCATATTTAATGCACACACAATATTGCTGGCGTTGTCCGATGCCACAAATCCACAGGAGAGTCCAATTGGGGTAAGCCATTCCGCGATGATCTTCCTCAGTTGCCGTAAGAGGTTTTCAGCTGTGTGCGTATTCTGGAAAGCGGTGATACAAAGCGTAGCCTGCCTAGGAAAGAGTTGGCGTTTGCGAGATGCTGCTACTGGTGCCGCCGCTGCTGTTCTTGCGGCGGGAGTCCATACATCTACCCAGTGGGCTGTCACAGTCATATAGTCCTGACCCTGCCCTGCTCCACTTGTCCACATGTCCGTGGTTAAGTGGACATTGGGTCCAGCTGCATTTTTTAGGACACTGGTGAGTCTTTTTCTGAGGTCCGTGTACATTTTCGGTATCGCCTGCCTAGAGAAGTGGAACCTAGATGGTATTTGGTAACGGGGGCACACTGCCTCAATAAATTGTCTAGTTCCCTGTGAACTAACGGCGGATACCGGACGCACGTCTAACACCAACATAGTTGTCAAGGCCTCAGTTATCCGCTTTGCAGCAGGATGACTGCTGTGATATTTCATCTTCCTCGCAAAGGACTGTTGAACAGTCAATTGCTTACTGGAAGTAGTACAAGTGGGCTTACGACTTCCCCTCTGGGATGACCATCGACTCCCAGCAGCAACAACAGCAGCGCCAGCAGCAGTAGGCGTTACACGCAAGGATGCATCGGAGGAATCCCAGGCAGGAGAGGACTCGTCATAACTGCCAGTGACATGGCCTGCAGGACTATTGGCATTCCTGGGGAAGGAGGAAATTGACACTGAGGGAGTTGGTGGGGTGGTTTGCGTGAGCTTGGTTACAAGAGGAAGGGATTTACTGGTCAGTGGACTGCTTCCGCTGTCACCCAAAGTTTTTGAACTTGTCACTGACTTATTATGAATGCGCTGCAGGTGACGTATAAGGGAGGATGTTCCGAGGTGGTTAACGTCCTTACCCCTACTTATTACAGCTTGACAAAGGGAACACACGGCTTGACACCTGTTGTCCGCATTTCTGTTGAAATAGTTCCACACCGAAGAGCTGATTTTTTTGGTATTTTCACCAGGCATGTCAACGGCCATATTCCTCCCACGGACAACAGGTGTCTCCCCGGGTGCCTGACTTAAACAAACCACCTCACCATCAGAATCCTCCTGGTCAATTTCCTCCCCAGCGCCAGCAACACCCATATCCTCCTCATCCTGGTGTACTTCAACACTGACATCTTCAATCTGACTATCAGGAACTGGACTGCGGGTGCTCCTTCCAGCACTTGCAGGGGGCGTGCAAATGGTGGAAGGCACATGCTCTTCACGTCCAGTGTTGGGAAGGTCAGGCATCGCAACCGACACAATTGGACTCTCCTTGTGGATTTGGGATTTCGAAGAACGCACAGTTCTTTGCGGTGCTTTTGCCAGCTTGAGTCTTTTCAGTTTTCTAGCGAGAGGCTGAGTGCTTCCATCCTCATGTGAAGCTGAACCACTAGCCATGAACATAGGCCAGGGCCTCAGCCGTTCCTTGCCACTCCGTGTGGTAAATGGCATATTGGCAAGTTTACGCTTCTCCTCCGACAATTTTATTTTAGGTTTTGGAGTCCTTTTTTTACTGATATTTGGTGTTTTGGATTTGACATGCTCTGTACTATGACATTGGGCATCGGCCTTGGCAGACGACGTTGCTGGCATTTCATCGTCTCGGCCATGACTAGTGGCAGCAGCTTCAGCACGAGGTGGAAGTGGATCTTGATCTTTCCCTAATTTTGGAACCTCAACATTTTTGTTCTCCATATTTTAATAGGCACAACTAAAAGGCACCTCAGGTAAACAATGGAGATGGATGGATACTAGTATACAATTATGGACGGACTGCCGAGTGCCGACACAGAGGTAGCCACAGCCGTGAACTACCGTACTGTACTGTGTCTGCTGCTAATATAGACTGGTTGATAAAGAGATGTCGTAGTATGTATGTATAAAGAAGAAAGAAAAAAAAACCACGGTTAGGTGGTATACAATTATGGACGGACTGCCGAGTGCCGACACAGAGGTAGCCACAGCCGTGAACTACCGTACTGTACTGTGTCTGCTGCTAATATAGACTGGTTGATAAAGAGATGTCTTAGTATGTACGTATAAAGAAGAAAGAAAAAAAACCACGGTTAGGTGGTATACAATTATGGACGGACTGCCGAATGCCGACACAGAGGTAGCCACAGCCGTGAACTACCGTACTGTACTGTGTCTGCTGCTAATATAGACTTGTTGATAAAGAGATGTCGTAGTATGTATGTATAAAGAAGAAAGAAAAAAAAACCACGGTTAGGTGGTATACAATTATGGACGGACTGCCGAGTGCCGACACAGAGGTAGCCACAGCCGTGAACTACCGTACTGTACTGTGTCTGCTGCTAATATAGACTGGTTGATAAAGAGATGTCGTAGTATGTATGTATAAAGAAGAAAGAAAAAAAAAACACGGTTAGGTGGTATACAATTATGGACGGACTGCCGAGTGCCGACACAGAGGTAGCCACAGCCGTGAACTACCGTACTGTACTGTGTCTGCTGCTAATATAGACTGGTTGATAAAGAGATGTCGTAGTATGTATGTATAAAGAAGAAAGAAAAAAAAAACACGGTTAGGTGGTATACAATTATGGACGGACTGCCGAGTGCCGACACAGAGGTAGCCACAGCCGTGAACTACCGTACTGTACTGTGTCTGCTGCTAATATAGACTGGTTGATAGAGAGATGTCGTAGTATGTATGTATAAAGAAGAAAGAAAAAAAACCACGGTTAGGTGGTATACAATTATGGACGGACTGCCGAGTGCCGACACAGAGGTAGCCACAGCCGTGAACTACCGTACTGTACTGTGTCTGCTGCTAATATAGACTGGTTGATAAAGAGATGTCATAGTATGTATGTATAAAGAAGAAAGAAAAAAAAACCACGGTTAGGTGGTATACAATTATGGACGGACTGCCGAGTGCCGACACAGAGGTAGCCACAGCCGTGAACTACCGTACTGTACTGTGTCTGCTGCTAATATAGACTGGTTGATAAAGAGATGTCGTAGTATGTATGTATAAAGAAGAAAGAAAAAAAAACCACGGTTAGGTGGTATACAATTATGGACGGACTGCCGAGTGCCGACACAGAGGTAGCCACAGCCGTGAACTACCGTACTGTACTGTGTCTGCTGCTAATATAGACTGGTTGATAAAGAGATGTCGTAGTATGTATGTATAAAGAAGAAAGAAAAAAAAACCACGGTTAGGTGGTATACAATTATGGACGGACTGCCGAGTGCCGACACAGAGGTAGCCACAGCCGTGAACTACCGTACTGTACTGTGTCTGCTGCTAATATAGACTGGTTGATAAAGAGATGTCGTAGTATGTATGTATAAAGAAGAAAGAAAAAAAAACCACGGTTAGGTGGTATACAATTATGGACGGACTGCCGAGTGCCGACACAGAGGTAGCTACAGCCGTGAACTACCGTACTGTGTCTGCTGCGACTGGATGATAAATAATGATATAAAAAATATATATATATCACTACTGCAGCCGGACAGGTATATATATTATATAATGACGGACCTGCTGGACACTGTCTGTCAGCAGAATGAGTTTTTTATAGAATAAAAAAAAAAACACCACACAAGTGAAGTCACACGACGAGTGTTTAACTTTTTCAGGCAATCACAATATAGTATACTACTAACTATACTGGTGGTCAGTGTGGTCAGGTCACTGGTCAGTCACACTGGCAGTGGCACTCCTGCAGCAAAAGTGTGCACTGTTTAATTTTAATATAATATGTACTCCTGGCTCCTGCTATAACCTATAACTGGCACTGCAGTGCTCCCCAGTCTCCCCCACAATTATAAGCTGTGTGAGCTGAGCACAGTCAGATATATAATATATACATAGATGATGCAGCACACTGGGCTGAGCAGTGCACACAGATATGGTATGTGACTGTCTTGTACTCCTGGCTCCTGCTATAACCTATAACTGGCACTGCAGTGCTCCCCAGTCTCCCCCACAATTATAAGCTGTGTGAGCTGAGCACAGTCAGATATATAATATATACATAGATGATGCAGCACACTGGGCTGAGCAGTGCACACAGATATGGTATGTGACTGAGTCACTGTGTGTATCGTTTTTTTCAGGCAGAGAACGGATATAATAAATAAAACTGCACTGTCTGGTGGTCACTGTGGTCAGTCACTAGTAAACTCTGCACTCTCTTCTACAGTACTCCTAAGCTCCAGTAAATCAGGTCAATCTCTCTCTCTCTCTATCTCCTAATCTAAATCACTGTACTCCCTAACAGCTGCTCCCCGTCCCCAATCCTCCCCACAATTATAACTAAGTCACTCAGTCTTTACTCTTTTCTACTATAACGGAGAGGACGCCAGCCACGTCCTCTCCCTATCAATCTCAATGCACGTGTGAAAATGGCGGCGACGCGCGGCTCCTTATATAGAATCCGAGTCTCGCGAGAATCCGACAGCGTCATGATGACGTTCGGGCGCGCTCGGGTTAACCGAGCAAGGCGGGAAGATCCGAGTCGCTCGGACCCGTGAAAAAAAACATGAAGTTCGTGCGGGTTCGGATTCAGAGAAACCGAACCCGCTCATCTCTATAATAAATGCCCCGGTCTCCTATTCATTTGAATAGCTTTTAGGGTGAAAATTCTCAGCATTCCACTTTAGTCACCTTCTGCATGTGCTGCAGCTTAGCCTCATATACAGTGGGGCAAAAAAGTATTTGGACAGCCACCGATTGTGCAAGCTGACCCTCTTAAAAAGATGAGAGAGGTCTGTAATTTCCATCATAGGTACACTTTAACTGTGAGAGACAGAATCTGAAGAAGAAAAAACTAGGAAATCACATTGTATGATTTTTAAACAATTTATTTGTATATTCTTGTGGAAAATAAATATTTACCTGGGCACATACTCACAGACACTTCCTGGAAACTGTGAGATAGACTTTACAATAAATGTGAACTTTTTTTTATTTTTTTGAAACTTTAATCTGGAGAGTGCTATATTTTCCACATAGTGGAGATACTGTATGTTGTACTATGGGCCCCATCTTTCATTAGGTTGGACCTTGATTGGCACCCCAGCAATTGCCTGTGTTGCGTGAGAGTGCAGGGATACCTACTATATATATATATATATATATATATACACATACACACACATACACAGTGGTGCAAGTAGAAAAAAATTGTTAGTTGTGCTGTGTGCACGTGCCAAAGGCAAAAAATGAGTGTGGCCACATGCCACATGGGGCGTGGACATTGAAAATGGGGACGTAATACTCATATGACCCAAATAGTGCAGTATCAGATACACATATGCCCCCACAGTGCCAGATATGCCCGCACAGTGCCAGATACACACATGCCCCCACAGTGCCAGAAGCACATATGCCCCCATGGTGCTAGATATGCCCCCACAGTGCCAGATACACATATGCCCCCACAGTGACAGATATGCCCCCACATTGACAAAAACACATGCCCCCACAGTGCTAGATATGCCCCCACTGTGCCAGATACACATATTCCACCACATTGCCAGATATGCACCCACATTGCCAAATACACATGCCCCTACAGTGCTAGATATGCCCCCACTGTGCTAGATACACATATTCCGCCACATTGCCAGATATGCCCCCACATTGCCAAATACACATGCCCCCACAGTGCTAGATATGCCCCCACGGTGCCAGATATGACTTCATAGTGTCAGATATGCCTCCACAGTGATAGATATGCCCCCACAGTGCCAGTTTAGATATTTTTTTACCTGCACGTTGCCAGGGGTTTCATGCGTGTTGCCAGGGGTCTCCAGCGCATTGCTATGGGTTTCATTTGCATTGCCCGGGGTTTCATGCGTATTGCCAGGGGTCTCCAGGACGTTGCTATGGGTTTTATGTGAGTTGCCAGGGGTTTCCTGTGCGTTGCCAGGGATCTCCTCCGCATTGGCAGGGGTTTCCTGCGTGTTGCTAGGGGGGTCCCCTGCGAGTTGCCAGGAGTTGATCAATCGCTAGCAACTTTTTGCAGCGCTGCGATCAGGTTAAAACTCTGCAAAACTGCATGCGCATCGTATGGGTAAGAGGATCGGTGCTGGGCGATGGATTTAACGAAGAATCCATTCGCACAGTCGATTGCAAGGTGATTGACAGAAAAAGGGTGTTTATGGGTGTCAACTGACCATTTTCTGGGAGTGTTTGTGAAAACGCAGGTGTGTCCAAGCGTTTGCAGGGCGGGTGTCTGACGTCAATTCCGGGACCAAAAAAACTGGAGTGATCGCATCGGCTGAGTAAGTCCATAGCTACTCAGAAACTGCACAAACTGTTTTTGTACCGCTCGGCTGTAAAGGCGTTTGCACACTTGTAAAGCGAAAAATGCACTCCTCCATAGGCGGCGACTATCTGATCGCAGCGCTGCAAAAAGTTGCTAGCAAGCGATCAACTCAGAATGACCCCCCTTTATCCAACTTTTATTAGCACCAGTTTACAGAGACAGTGTTAAGAGAGGGAACGTTCCATCCAGGAAGTATCTTATAGAATTACTGTGTATGGCCATACCTCCCAACATTTGGGCACCTGGAAGCATCGTATGCTGGAGGCACACGCCCAATTTTTGGGGAGCGTGGCCTAGCGATAAGGTGGAGTGACCTAGCAGTGAGGGGTGTGGCCTCACAGCAAACGCCGCGATCGTAAACCATGCCCCCCATTTTGTTACTATGGGGGCATGGACAGCGCTCAGTGAGCTGCTGGCCATGCCCTCTGTCCCTCTCTGTCGGGGAATAGACGCTGTGCGCATGCGCACAGCATATATTCACTGCTGCTCTGATCAGAGCAGCATGTGACGGGGGTATCTCCCAACTGCCTCACCACCTGCGGGACACTGCGACCCACGGGTGGGACAGCAAGACAGACCGTGAAAAACGGGACTGTCCTGCCAAAATTGAGGAAGGTATGGTATGGCCCCCCTGTGGCTTACATAGCAACTGATCTGGAGGTGATAACAAAGTGACCTGGAAGTGATCGCTTTCACCCAACTAAATCAAATATAATGGAAATTTATAATACAGGTTCAATAGTTAAAACAAATACCATTTAAAAGGGTACTCTTGGAAAAGGTGGACACATGGGGGTAAATTTACTAAGATGGGAGTTCTATTTAAAATGGGATGTTGCCCATAGCAACCAATCAGATTTTACTTCTCATTTATTTAGCACCTTCTAGAAGATAATACCTGGAATCTGATTGGTTGCTATAGGCAACATCCCATCTTAAATAGAACTCCCATTTTAGTAAATATACCCCCTGGTATCATTACAGTTTATTATAATAAACGTCCATATTGAACACACCCTGCCTGAACTTTGCCTACATTAGAATGCACCTTATGTGTAATAAAAATATGTATGACTCTGCTTTGCCCATACTGTATAATAGTGCACACTATTGGGCGATATTCTCCACAAGTAGGCATATGTTTTACTCTTCATCAGTTCAGTATGTTCATTAGAATGTATTAGTTTGAATGGCAAAGAGTGTTCTATATATCATATAGCTCATCTATGTATCATACAGATCAATGGTAGTAAGACCAGTGACATCATAAGGGGGGTGTAGGCTGCACCCAAGTGTCTCCCTCCGAGGAGTGACACCAATATGACGGCTCCTACTTAGTGACAGAAGCCGGCTCCTGCACTTTAGCATTTCATGCAGCACCTAGTTCCACTCACTGTGTAGGAGCCGTCACTGCAGCCATAGCACTCCCTGGGGGCGCCCGTATCTCCTGAACCCCCAGAATGCGAAAAACAGTTGTTTGGGTCATGAGACCACACCCCTCCCGCTAAGCCATGCCCCTCCACTAAGCCACGCCGTGTTTCACAGCTGCCCACACTGGATGTCATCAGGGGCAGTGACGCCCCATGAGTGAGACATCCCAAAGTATATTAATTAGCCTAAACCGTTTGCAATCTGTAGTTCCCCATTGGACTGGACATTTTCCGAGTGATATTTGCATCTCTGCAGCCAGCACCGGGTCATCGGAGAGGTGAGTATAATTAAATGGGTGCAGGGTGTCCTGTGTGAGCCCCCCCCCCCCCCCCCCCCCCCCGGACCCGGGGGCCCGTGTGTACTGCATACATTGCATTCATTATAGATATGCCAGTACCTTGAGGGTATACTGCTAATACTGCTCCTCACAGGAGTAACTCATTGTTGTCTCTCCTATAAAGGCAATCCTGATCTCCTCTTTTAAGTGCAAGCATACAGGATTGATGAAATATTCATCATTGCACATGGGGAGCTATAGTACTGAGATCAGTGCAAGAGGGAGGATTGTGATGGATCATTGCAGAATTGGTGATGGTTATATTCTAATACACTTAGAACTGTGCACCATACTTATTACTGAATAGCCTAAACTTGCTACAGTTATACCCTTACACTTACCACTAAAACAATAGGTGTCAGAACAAGGGGAGGCAATGGGGCAGCTCACCCCCACAATATTTAAGAGGCGCCAGTCAATGTACTGGGTCCTGGGGCGCAGTGTGGATGCCATCTATGCTTACCATGAACAGTGTCAGGATGGAGATAATGCCCTTTATGGCTGCACCACCTCTTTCCTCCCCACATCTGTTCTCCACCCTCCTACATGGTCCTCCACTGCACTGCACCCAGCTCCAAACCCTACAGTGAGTGGTTATTTATTGTGGGCTGGGTCCTCCTCTGGGATCAGCCCTGCACTCTTCTCCCCTCCCACTTCATATGTTCCTCCACTCTTCCCCCTCTGCTCCCCCCCTTTGTCCCTTCTTTCTCCCTACTTGCAGCACCCCTCCACCCCTTCCTCCAGATAGAAATATAGAAAGAGATATCTATATAAATATATATCCATCGATTTCTGTCAGGTAGGTGGCATGGCGGGGAAGTCCAGCTGCCCAAGGGGGCGACATTTAGCAATTTAGGGGCACCAAAATTAAATGATATCAACCTAAAAACGCTGTGGTGCCCCTGCACTAAACCTACACATTATAGTATGCCCAATAATTGCAACATTAACGTTCATTAACCAGACCACTAAGTGACCAGTCTACAATAACCGTAATACTACATCATTTTGCAGCATATAAGCTCTGTCAGACAGGAAGAAGTGATTCCCCATCCATTCTGACTGTGTTTATAATAAAATGCAATCAGAATGACCTAGAGCATTTTCTGCTTCCCACTCAGCTGCCAGGATTCACTCTAAGCTGTTGCAGGCTGTCTGGCCCAAAATGTTGCCAACCAGGGGGGGCAAAAGACCCAGTGTCCAATAGCAAAGCCTAGATCTGAAAGCCAATTTAGTGTTATTTCTAAAAAAAATAAAAAAGTAAGGTAAGTGTTTTCATATGGATAATAGAAAAAATAATTGCAATATCCAAATTATATTCAATTTTGTTTGTTTGTGTTTGGATTTTTTAAGGAAAAGAGCCAAAGGAGAATTTGTTAAGACTGTGCAGAGAAATAAAGTATAACATATATAATGCCAGTTTTTTCTCTTTTTAAGGTAGAAGATTCCCAGACTACGGTATGTTTTAATATGTATTGCATTTGTACAATATACATTAACATCTGTACATTTACAATGTGGTATTCATTTGAGCTTTTTTTATTTTGCAGTGCTGTGTCTTTCATTGCAAGGTAAGAGTCTCCATGGCTTTTTATTATAAAAGGGACATATCCATAACAGTTTCTGTTTTCTATTAATAAATTGTACTGTATAGTAGTAACCCCTGTCCAGTTCTGCAGGTATCTTCTGGTGCCAAATAAATGATGATGATAAATACTGACTGCAGTTTATTTAGGGCATGTCTGCATTTTTTGTTACTGTGAAATAAATACAGTATTCTTTATTTATTTATTTATTTAATATTTGCATCACCTACACATATTAAAGGTGTGTACACACTGGGCGATATATTGGCCGTTCTCTTGAACGGCCGATATATCGCGGGTCCGACGGCCAGTATATACGAGCGATATGTCTGTGAACTTAATTGTTGGCCCTGCTGCACATCGGTGTGTGTGTGCGGGCGGTCAGCTGACCGCCCGTACACAAGCTGCAGCAACCGACGGTGACTGACAGCTGAACTGGGTGGGCGAGTGTAAATGCCCACCCAGTTCATGAAGTCAGTCCCCGATGGATCGGCCAGTGTGTATGCACAGCACACTGCCTGATCCGGCTTTAGATATATCTGCAGATCAATTAATCTGCAGATATATCTGTAGGTGTGTACCCAGCATAAGTGAAAATTATTGCATTGCCCAGCACAATCTTCCTATCCAGAAAAAGTCCATGAATAAAATATCTAGCAAACATATGCTGTTTCCTACTCAGAAATGAGCGCCATTATTCTACCCAGAAAATAACAACCATTCCTCCTCAAGTAAATAACCACCATTTTACTACCAAGAAAATTACAACCATTCTCCTACTGAGAACATGATTAGTATTATACTACCTAGAAACCACCATTCTCATACCCAGCAAATGACCACCAACCCAGAATGGGTGTGGATCATCAAATCGACAGTGTATAGGTCGACAATGTTTAGGGCGACCACTATAGGTCGACAGTCATTAGGTCGACAGGGTTGGAAGGTCGACAGGGTTTCTAGGTCATCTGCTAGGTCGACAGATCCTAAAAGGTCGACATGAGTTGTTTTTTTTGTCGTTTTTTGCGTACAGTGACCGGGAAGCCGAATCAGTGCACCGTGTCCCCTCGCATGGCTCACTTCGCTCACCATGCTTCGGGCAAGGTGCCTCGCTCTGCTGCCGCTTCGCTCGGCACAGATTACCATTCCAATCATAGTCCACGTGGATCGTTAAGTATTAAAAAGTTAAAAAAAAGAAAACATTTTTGAAAAACTCATGTCGACCTTTTGAACTGTCGGCCTAGTACATGTCGACCTAGAAACCTTGTCGCCCTTCCAACCCTGTCGACCTAGTGACTGTCGACCTATAGTGGTTGACCTAAACATTGTTGACCAGACCGGATCCCCCCAGAATATAACTGCCATTCTCGTACCCAGCATATTACCACCATTTTTATACCCAGCAAATGACTGCCATTCTCATATTAAATGAGTGCCCTTATATTATTCAGCAAATGACTGCCATTCTCCAACTCAGCAAATGACTGCCTGGTGTAGATGAACCAGAAAAAGAAAAAAAGAAAGAATATAGTGCACAATGTTTCAGTATGAATAAATCTAATAACTCTAGCCCAAACACACCACCTGTTACGGTGGGGATCCGGTCAGGATCCCAGCTGCGGGATCCCAGCAATCATAATACTGACGCCAGAACCCCGACACTATTCGGAATGCCGACACGGCATCCTGAATAGGTTCTCCATCCCAGTTCTGGAATCCCTACAGCCGATATGCCGACTGAGAAGACACCGGCCCGCCGGAGATGTAAGCCGCGAGGTGGGGTGAGGTTTAGGCTGTGGGGGTGGGTTAGGGTTAGGCTACGGCCCGGAGGGGGTTAGGTTTATGCTGCCGGGAGGGGTGTTGGGGTTAGGCACCCCCACATGGAGGATTATGGCTAGGCTGTGGGGGAAGAGGGTTATGCATAACTGGGGATGGTTAGGGTTAGGCTGTGGGGTGGGTTAGGGTTAGGGTTATGCTGCGGGGAGGGTGGGTTAGGGGGCCAGGGGCAGGGCCATCTTAACAGAGGTGTAGGCCCCTGGGCACAGCAATGCACTGTGGGCCCCCTACCCATCCTCCATCGGCAGCTTTGATATCCCGCGGGCTGTAGGGGATGTTCTATCTACCGCTCAGCATGTAGGACCTGGAACAGTAATTTCTGCTAATTACTCCTTTACTGCACAGATAGGGCTTCACTGTATAAGGGGGCATTGGGATGAATGAAGGGGCCCTTGTACATGACTTCCAGGGTGGTAGGGGTTGTTTAATATGCAGGGGAGGGGTGGATAGTGGAGTGGGCTTAATATTTACCATTTTCCAGTGGGAGGGCAGCTTGCTTGACTGCAGATATCTCAAGTTCCTGAAAATATATTTCTTCGATTTAATGGGATAAAATACTAGAGAGTTCCACCTTTCAGGAGGTACTGGGGACTTGGGGATCAGACTTCAGGAGCCAGAGCAATTCACCAACGAAAATATAAAACTGCATATAAGGCGTGTGGAGCTGGAGCAGGGAGCAGATGCTGGAAGGCTTATATCTCTCGTTCTTGGCATAGTAGAGACAAGCTGCCAGTGTCCACCAATAGGAGAGAGTCCCAGCTTTAGGATTATACCCTCAGAAATACTTTAAGTCAGACAGAACCGGAGATATCTGGCTGGGAAGAGCAATTAACAGGCTCAGATGGGGACCACTGCTTTCAAGTCAGATATCTTCGGTTCCTCAGGGCCGATTTTCAAAAATCTGGTACCCCTGGAAAGAGGGGACCCTCAGCTCTCAGCCTAGGGCCCTTATACTCCTGGGGCCCTTGGGCAAGAGCCCATTGAGCCCATACGAAAAGACGGCCCTGGCCAGGGGGAGAAGGTAGGTATACTTACCTTCCCCTGTCAGGATTAAAAATATTGGGATGCGGCAGTCAGTATTCTGACTGCCGGCATCCCGACCGCCAGCAAATCGATCCAAACCCATTATGGCGAGATAATATGCAAAAAGATAGGATCTTGTTGGTAATTGACTTCACTTCCCATCAAATTTTTCCACTCATGTTTTCTCCATTGATGAAATAAAGATAACCTTCTCATCTGTGTGGTATTATACCATTAATAAATATATGCTCACATAGCAGTGAAAAATATAAATCATTGAAACAGTCAATACCTGAAAACGATCTTTGTAAAAAATTAAAAAAAAACTATATATGCCATGTATCACAGGTGACTCTGGTTAGTTACAGTGACTCTTCATTGCTCTGTAAGAAAAACAACATTTACTGTATCAGGAAATATTGAAACATGCGCATTAACCCCTACCTGATTGGCGCTTACAGTTTTGATACCAGGGTCAAAGTAGAAATGTCTACCACCACAGACTGCAGCCAAGGAGATAAACAGAAACTTCCCAAAGGCTTCCAAAGATGGACGTTAAATACAAAACACCCCCCCGAGCAGACTTAAAATTGCTTCCTCAGGCTTAACTATCTGACGATGCGTTAGAGCTGTGAAACATGTTGCAAGATTTCAAATAAGTGACACTCATTCTATTTTTATTAATATTATTATTATTTATTCATATTTTGTTTGTTGTTAAAATGTTTTTTATTGAAGCAATGTCTGTTACAACAAAAAGCAAATTGAAATCAACAGTTTCCGGCAGTCCATATTCTTCATAAGGAAATGAAGTAACTAGGAATATCATCAAATATATAACACATACAAAAATAGTATAAGGTATAGCACAGGGTTTCATAAAAACAGAAAAGACGCATGGAAATGACATTATACATCAGCGGTGACAACCTGTGACTCTTGAGCCACATGTGGCTCTTTCTTTCTTCAAATGTGGCTCCTAACACCCAAAGTCACAAGACCACAACAGATCCGGTAACCACTGCTCTCCAGAAAAACACGCAGCAGCACTACGGGGACTTAGAACTGAGGGAGCCAGATACTAGAGATGAGACACCCACCAGCAAACAGAGGACACATAAGAGGCTGCTGCAATGGCATGAATTGGGGGAAGCTGAACTGACAGGAGGGTGCTGGCTGAAGTGACAGGAGGGTGCTGGTTGGAGGACAAGAGGGTGCTGGTTGGAGTGACAAGAGGGTGCTGGTTGGAGTGACACATGGGGTAGCTGAAGTGTATTATGTGAATTTGGATTTTTCAATATATTTTATGTGGATCTGGCTTTTACAATTATTTTATGTGGAAGTGGCTTTTTCAATGTAATTTATGTTGGATCTGGCTTTTTCAATGTATTTTATACCAGGGGTGTGGCCTAGAAGGCACAAGGCCACACCCCATTTTTGCATGTGCGCCTTCGGCTCGATGTCGGCTCTTTGACGTACCTAACACATTTTTTTAGGCTCTTTGTCTCTGACTGGTTGGCCACTCCTGTTATACATGTTGGTAAGACACTAACGGCCAGATGTCATGAAGTCCGAGTTGGCTGGAGGTGCGGGATCCCGGCCAAACTTTGACTTTTTTAAAAAGTGGCAATCATTTACAAGGCATGGTTTTGGGAACCCGCACCTCCAGCCAACTCAGACTTCATTTACATCTGGCTCCAATTATGTGTTACCAGGAAACCTTATCTATATCAGAATCAAATACAAAGATTAAAAAGAAATTTAGAAAACTGAAAACAAAATTGCAACCTTCTCAAGGGACTTTTATAGAAATGTTCTTCAGCAAAATCCATTACACTATAAACTGTTTGCAGAAGTTATGACTGAAACATTGACATTGACTGAAGTCAGACTAAAATGAAAACTGAGATCCGCTGACTAAATCTTATCTAAAACGAAGCAAAACAAAAAGACAAAAATTCCACTATAAACTAACAAAATTTTAAGTAATTTTAACTAAGACTTAAACTAAATTGAAAATTAACACTGCCACCCTGTCTCCATAAATGAAAGGGAAATTGAGCTTTCTCCTGTTATTTTATGTTTTATTTTTCCTTCTAATTGATTCGCGATTTTAAGTATATGTATTTATTATCTGACCTTTTTAGTGCCAACAGGCTAGTTAAATGTATTTTATTTTGCTTTATTAAACTGCCACTGTCTATTATAGGAACTGATGAGTTCCAAGACACATCTGCATTTTATATAATATATCATTTAAAATGATACAGTATATAAAGTTAAAATGTAAACTACTGTAGTGGACAATTCTACTTTTTCTGCTCAACTCATGTAAAGTGAGTAAACAAGGAGGTTGTCCATTAGATAGACAAAGTCTATATATACTAAAGACAGCGACGGAGGTTATCTTGAGTCTTAATACCATACTACTCACTCACTTTTGTCAGACAATTTACCAGTAGACCATGTAAGGAAACCTCCATATAACACATTAATTATGTGTAAACTCTACACAGACTGTGTCCTACTTGGAATTAAACCTATGGCATCTGCACTGCTAGGTATATATATATATATATATATATATATATATATATATAGAGCCTAATTCAAGGTTTATTGCAAAACAACATTTTCCTCTAATGGGCAAAACCATGTGCACTGCAGGTGGGGCAGATATAACATGTGCAGAGAGAGTTAGATTTGGGTGGAGTGTGTTCAAACTGAAATCTAAATTGCAGTCTAAAAATATAGCAGCCAGTATTTACCCTGCACAGCAACAATATAACCAACCCAAATCTAACTCTCTCTGCACATGTTATATCTGCCCCACCTGCAGTGTACATGGTTTTGCCCATTAGAGAAAAATGTTGTTTTGCAATCAACCTTGAATTAGGTCCCTAGTGTCAATATTCTCATAAACAAAGAAAAATTATTTAATACTACTGGGCTATAGACAGACTAAGAAAACTAAAAGCAGTTTATAATTAACTGATATAAAAATCTAAGGCTTTGCAACAATCTGTTTATTCAACAGGCACTTAGAGGAACACCTGGGCCAGATGGAATTCCTGGAGAGCCAGTAAGTCTTAAAGATTAACTTCTGTGTAAGGTAACATTTTTCCCTGAGAAGATATACAGTATAACCAAGAAAAAGCAATATCATTTTACAGATGACATCTAACCTTGCATAGGTTATGTCAATATTGGAATTTGCTTCTTTTACCATAAATTTGGCACATTTAAAACATTCGTATATACAGTATAAGTATGAGTAGTAATGTACAAAAAATATACTAAGTTAAATGAGAGTCATGATCTGTAAGTACTAATTTTATGAAATTCGCTATATTTGTTTTGACTAGAAGGGTCAGCTTAGGAAAGGGATGTGTGAGTTTGCGTATGTGTTGGTTAAGTGTCTTGATATCTAGTGTAGAGTCTTGTATGTCTATGTGTTATACAGATTATAATGAGTCGTTGGTTAAAAATTCAGTGGGTGTTTATTGAGTCACAATGCTCAAAAGAAGTCAGAATATGAAAAATCAAGAAGAATTAAGTTCACAATTATCATTCAAAAGTTCAATGAAGGAATATGGGAAAAAATAGGATTTTGATAACCTACCGGTAAATCCTTTTCTCCTAGTCCGTAGAGGATGCTGGGGTCCACTTCATGACCATGGGGTATAGACGGGATCCGCAGGAGACATGAGCACTCTAAAGACTTTTCATTGGGTGTGAACTGGCTCCTCCCTCTATGCCCCTCCTCCAGACCTCAGTTGTAGGAACTGTACCCAGGGAGACTGACATTTCGAGGAAAGGAATTACTTAACTAGTGGTGAGATATCTACCAACTCACACCCTCAACCATGCCGCACACATGGCATTCAACATAACACACGCCAACAGGCATGAACTAATTGCAGCAACATGCTGAACCAATATAACACAACTTGTGTAACTGTAATAACTAAACTGCAGGTAAAGTACGCACTGGGACGGGCGCCCAGCATCCTCTACGGACTAGGAGAAAAGGATTTACAGGTAGGTTATCAAAATCCTATTTTCTCATACGTCCTAGAGGATGCTGGGGTCCACTTCATGACCATGAGGTTTATACCAAAGCTCCAGTACGGGCGGGAGAGTGTGGATGACCCTGCAGCACCGATTGACCGAACTTGAGGTCCTCATCGGCCAAAGTGTCAAACTTGTAGAATTTTGCAAATGTGTTTGACCCTGACCAAGTAACTGCTCGGCAAAGTTGTAATGCCGAGACCCCCCGGGCAGCCGCCCAGGAGGAGCCCCCTTCCTAGTAGAATGGGCTTTCACCGACATCGGTAACGGCAATCCAGCCATAGAATGAGCTTGCTGAATCGTACCTCTGATCCAGCGCACAATAGTCTGCTTGGAAGCAGGACACCCAATCTTGTTGGGAGCATACAGGACAAACAAAACCTCTGTTTTCTGTATTCGAGCTGTTCTAGCAACATAAATCTTCAAAGCTCTACCCACATCTAGAGACTTTGACTCAGCGAACGTGTCAGTAGCAACTGGCACCACAATAGGTTGGTTTATGTGGAAAGAGGAAACCACCTTTGGAAGAAAATGTTGACGAGTTCTCAACTCTGCCCTATCTTCATGGAAGATCAGGTAAGGGCTCTTGTGGGACAAGGCCCCCAATTCAGACACCCGCCTTGCGGATGCCAACACCAAAAGCATCACCACTTTCCAAGCGAGAAACTTCAACTCTATTTCTAGTAGAGACTCAAACCAACCCGATTGAAGGAACTGCAACACCACATTAAGGTCCCATGGTGCCACTGGAGGCACAAATGGAGGCTGGATGTGCAGAAACCCTTTCACGAACGTCTGAACTTCTGGAAGAGAGGCCAATTGTTTTTGAAAGAAAACTTATAAGGCCGAAATCTGGACCTTGATTGACCCCAATCTAAGGCCCACATTCACACCAGCCTGCAGAAAATGGAGAAAACGTCCCAACTCAAAACTCTTCCGCAGGAGCCTTCTTGGATTCACACCAAGACATATATTTTCTTCAAATACGGTGGTAATGTTTAGACGTTACTCCTTACCTGGCCTGAATAAGAGTGGGGATGACTTCCTTGGGAATACCCTTTTGGGCTAGGATCCGACGCTCAACAGCCATGCCATCAAACGTAGCCGCGGTAAGTATTGATACACACACGACCCCTGCTGTAGTAGGTCCTCTCGAGGAGGAAGAGGCCCAGGATCTTCTATGAGCAACTCCTGAAGATCTGGATACCAAGCCCTCCTTGGCCAGTCTGGGGCAATGAAGATTGCTCAAACTCTTGTTCTTATTATTATTTTGAGAACTTTTGGAATCAGTGGAAGTGGAGGGAAAACATATACCGACCGAAACCCCCACTGGGTCACCAGTGCATCCACTGCTATTGCTTGAGGGTCTCTCGACCTGGAACAATATCTCTGAAGCTTCTTGTTTAGACGAGATGCCATCATGTCTACTTGAGGAACTCTCCAAAGACTTGTCACCTCTGCGAAGACTTCTTGGTGGAGGCCCCACTCTCCTGGATGGAGATCGTGTCTGCTGAGGAAGTCTTCTTCCCAGTTGTCCACTCCCGGAATGAAAATTGCTGACAGAGCTCTAACATGTCTTTCTGACCAGAGGAGAATCCTTGTCACCTCTGCCATTGCCGCTCTGCTTCTCGTTCCGCCTTGCCTGTTTATGTACGCGACTGCTGTTACATTGTCTGACTGGATCTGCACGGGATCTTGAAGAAGATGTACCACTTGTAGAAGGCCATTGTAAATGGCTCTCAATTCCAGAATGTTTATGTGAAGGCAGGCTTCCTGACTTGACCATTTTCCTTGGAAGCTTTCCCCCTGTGTGACAGCTCTCCAGCCTCAGAGACTTGCATCCGTGGTTATTAGGACCCAGTCGTGAATCCCAAACCTGCATCCCTCTAGTAGGTGAGAACTGTGTAGCCAACACAGGAGCGAAATCCTGGCTTTGGGGGACAGGATTATTTTCCGGTGTATGTGTAGGTGGCATCCGGACCACTTGTCCAACAGGTCCCACTGGAATACTCTGGCATGAAATTGGACAAACTGTATGGCCTCGTAGGCCGCTACCATTTTCCCCAACAACCGAATGCATTGATGGATCGACACGCTTGTTGGTTTCAATATTTGTTTGACCATTTTCTGGATTTCCAGAGCCTTTTCCACTGGAAGAAATACTTTCCGTACTTCTGTGTCCAGAATCATCCCTAAAAAGGACAATCTTGTCGTCAGTTCCAACTGCGACTTTGGAAAATTCATGATCCAACCGTGTTGTTGGAGTATTGACAGGGAGAGTGCGATGTTCTGCACCAACTGTTCCCTGGATCTCACTTTTATCAGGAGATCATCGAGATAAGGAATTATATTGACTCCTTTTTAAGGAGGACCATCATCTCCGCCATCACGTTGGTGAATACCCTCGGTGCCGTGGGGAGTCCGAACGACAACGTCTGAAACTGGTAATGGCAATCCTGTACTGCGAATCTCAGATAAGCTTGGTGAGGAGGATAAATGGGAACATGCAAGTAAGCATCTTTTATGTCTACTGACACCATGAAGTCCCCCTCTTCCAGACTGGATATCACTACCCTCAGGGATACCATCTTGAACTTGAACCTTTTCAGGTAGAGATTCAGATTTTTCAGGTTTAAAATCGGTCTGACCGAGCCGTCCGGCTTCGGAACTACGAAGAGGCTTGAATAAAAAAACCTTCTCCTTACTGTGCCAAGGGTACCAGGACAATGACCTGATCCTGACATAATGTTTGTATTTGTATTGCCGAAGCTGGCAAGGTCGATTTGAAAAATCGGCATGGGGGGACGTCTTGAAACTCTAGTTTGTACCCATGGGACACTATTTGTAAGACCCATTGGTCCAGGCCAGAATGAATCCAGATTTGGCTGAAAAGTTTCAGACGTGCTCCCACCCGAGCGGACTCCCGCAAGGGAGCCCCAGCGTTATACTGCAGATTTAGCAGAAGCAGGGGTGGACTTCTGCTCCTGTGATCCGGGAGACGCTGCAGATTTCTTTCCTTTACCCCTTCCCCTACCTGCAAAAAAAGGGGAGACCTTTGGCCTTTTTGTATTTGTTGGGCCGAAAGGACTGTATGTGAGAGTGATGTGTCTTTTTCGCCAGTGTAGGAGCATAAGGCAAGAATGTCGACTTACCTGCGGTAGCCGCCGAGACTAATGCATCCAGCCCATCACCAAACAAGGCCTCACCTTTATACGGGAAAGCCTCCATATTTTATTTTGGAATCTACATCAGCATTCCACTGGCGAATCCACAATGCCCTCCGAGCCGATACTGCCATGGTAGCGGTTCTTGATCCCAAGACACCAATATATTTCATGGATTCTAGTACGTATGCAGCAGCGTCTTTGATATGACCTAACGTTAGGAGTATCTCGTTTCCATCTATTGTGTCAATGTCTAATGACAAGTTTTCTGACCACTTTTCAATAGCACTACTCACCCACGTACAGACAATGGTAGGCCTGAGTAGTGTCCCATTGGCCACATCAATAAATCACCTCACTCACTTGCGGTCTGTCGACTCCTTAAGTGAAGCCATTCCAGGCGCAGGGAGAAACACCTTTTCTCTTTTATGACAGGGCCTTTTTTGGAAAAAGGTAAGCTGCCTGAATTCCTTTTGGAAATCTGAAATTTCTTTTCAGGTTAAATCAGACCTGAGGTGCAGGGAAAATTACATTACTTTTTTACTAAAGTAAACCCTCTCCTTGTGGTAAAGAGGGGGCTTCGTAACTTCTAACACCTCCTTTATAGCTAAAACATGTTTTGAATGCTTTTTTTTTTTTTGCTAACTTAGGACCTATTCCCCTGGAATCACTAGTGTCGACACAGGAATCAGAGTCCGTGTCGGTATCAGTTTGTACTACTTGTGCAAATTTGTATGTGACTCAGAAAGGTCCCTGTGGATGAAAGGTAGAACTATTAAAAATCACATCTTCAACAGATTATGTTAATTTTCTGTATGAGATTCAGTCCAACCTCTTACTGATATGATTCACCCTATCATATAACCTTTCACCCAGTCATGCTGTTGGTGTCATATTACACCTCTGTGTCCCTAACATGTCTCCACAGAGTTCCCTGCCACAGACATGTCACACACGTGCAGAACCACACCACAGACACTCCGGGATTTATAGGGGACAGACCCACAGTAAAATCTGTCAGAGGGACACAGATGGTAAATGCCAGTTCACAACCCAGCGCCAGTAACACAATGTCTGAGATCACAAAATGCCCACTGACATTCAGCGCTTTTATAATGTTAATCACACAATTATATAGCACCAAATTCACTGTGGCCCCCCCTGTCAGTAGTGGAGGAGGAGGAACGTTGTCTCTGCAGCCTGAGGAGAGAGACAAAATGGCGCTGAGCAGTGTGCTGGCTGACTGAGGAGGAAGCTCCACTCTTCAATGGTGTGTTTCTCCTCAGCTTTTATGAGGTAATTTTTCATACTGGCGGGGGTAGGACTGTGCCTCAGCAACTTATGCCCCTTATTTATGCCAGTTTCCATAGGTTTTATGCTGCCCAGGGCGCCCTCCCCCCCCCCCCCCCCCGCCCTGCACCCTGCAGTGCCTGTGTATGTGTGGGCAACATGGCGTGCTGCGCTCCCGCCAGCCGCACGGTACCTTTATCTGTCACTTTCTTGATTGAAGATCTGTCTTCTAACACTCACCTGTCTTCTGACTTCTGCCTCTGTGAGTGGGGTGACGGCGTGCTGTGGGAGTGAGCATCTAGGCACAGCTAGCGTTCAGTTCCCTTCAGGAGCTAATGGTGTCCTGTCAGCCAGAAGCAGAGCCATGAAACTCTTTAGGAAGTTGGTTCCTACTTCTGCCCCCTCAGTCCCACGAAGCAGGGAGTCTGATGCCAGCAGATCTCCCTGAAAATAAAAAACCTAACATAAGTCTTTTCAGAGAAGCTCAGTAGAGCTCCTCAGAGTGCATCCAGTCGACCTGGGCACATTTCTAAAACTGAGGTCTGGAGGAGGGGCATAGAGGGAGGTGCCAGTTCACACCCAATGAAAAGTCTTTAGAGTGCCCATGTCTCCTGCGGATCCCGTCTATACCCCATGGTCATGAAGTGGACACCAGCATCCTCTAGGACGTATGAGAAAGTTTGAAAAAACATCAGGTTTCTCATGCAGACTTCCCTTTTGCTGTATACTATCCTTATTCATATACCAGTGTTTAAAGGTCCCCCATTTATGTTGGGTTATATCAGATGTACTTTTAGGGCTCACCTGTACCATAGGATCTGATCCCAGAACCTATGCCCCCTTTGTATGTATCCTTGTAAATAATATGGGGTCTGTTCATGACTTACAGCGGCGTCCCGCTGTGTCAGTTCCCCCCAAAGAAAAGATGTGACTTGATGTGATATGAAGTGACAAGGTTGCGGGCTTGTATATTACTTACCGCCGGTGGCACACCCAGGGCACCTGTCACAACTCAGGTTCTGCTCCTGTGACTGGTGGGCTCCCTTCTCTCAGGACACGGTGGCCGGCTTCAAGGCAGTCTATGGTGTAGAGAGGCTGCTTGCTCCGTTTAGCTTAGATGTTTATTTCTGGCTTCCGTGTCCTGGTCACGTGACCTGCGACTCCTTGTCAGCGGTGTCTATGTGATGTGATCCCTCTCCGACTAGAGAGGGAGAGAGCTTAAGTCCGCTGTATGTTCGTGGGTGAATGTCTCTGTGAGGTAGTGCCCACCAACGCGTATCAGCACTCTGTGCCTTTGTCAAGGATTACACACCTTGGGGTAAATTTACTAAGATGGGAGTTCTATTTAAGATGGGATTTTGCCCATAGCAACCAATCAGATTCCAGGTATTATCTTCTAAAAGGTGCTAGATAAATGAGAAGTAGAATCTGATTGGTTGCTATGGGCAACATCCCATCTTAAATAGAACTCCCATCTTAGTAAATTTACCCCCTTGTGTCATGTTGCTTGGTACATACTTCCTCATCTCTCCTGATTGGTCTGTTGCTCTTCCCAATCAGTTCTCCTATTGGTTGATGAGGCTGTCAATCATGTGGCTTTTTCCGGTGTTTATCAGCTGTTTTGGGTGAACATGATCTATGTCCTTCAATCTGATCATGTGTTGAACAAATAAACTGGCTGTGTTTGACAATCTAAATACTTAAAACTGTATGTTGTTATTTATTGATTGATAGTGTGTGGAGACATCAGTCAGGAATATGGGGGAGATAACGATACAGTGGACTAAAGATGCAATATGTTTATTGTCTCTGTATGTTAATCCCTGCTTGACATTGACTGTTTACTGTGAATATGTGTGTAACACATGTATCATTTAATGTCTGTAATTTTAAACCTCTGAGAGAAGATATAGCAAGCCTTCTCAAGAATGGAGAAGTTACCTATAGCAGCCAATCATCTTCATTTAAATGAATTTCATAAATGCTAGCAAGAAGCTGATTGCTTGATATGGACAAAGTCTCCACTAGTCAACTTCTCCAACTGAAGGCTTGATACATCTCCCCCATAGCTCTTTATATTATATTTGGCACCAGGTTTATTATGACTCTGCATGTTAAGTTTGGCAACAGGTATAATTCTGCACACTAAACTTGACACGAGATAACCTCTGAATTCCAACCATGATACCTGGACATGGCCCTGCATATTAGCCTAGGCACCAAATATAACTGTGCATATTAAGCTTGGACCTAGATACAGGACTGTACTGTATATGGTAATAATAAGTTTGCACTTTATATGGCTGTTTCATATACTTGACAGCCAATATGTGGCTTCACATATAGAATTTAGGAGCCGATTCAGACCTGATCGCTAGGCTGCGTTTTCTCACAGCCTGCGATCAGATCTCAACTGCACATGCACCGCAATGCGCAGGCGCAACGGACCACAGCAATGGGGATCGCCAGCCAGCGACGGGATGGTGCAAAATTTCCGAACGCAGGGGCGATCACAAGGAGATTGACAGGAAGAGGGTGTTTGTGGGTGGCAACTGACCGTTTTCTGGGAGTGTATGGAAAAACGCAGGCGTGTCCAAGCGTTTGCAGGGAGGGTTCCTGACATCAGTTACGGTCCCGGACAGGCTGAGTAAGTCCTGGGCTGCGCAAAGACTGCACAAAATCAGTTTGTGCAGCTCTGCTACACATGCGATCGCACACTTGCACAGCTTTAATACACTCCCAATGTAAGCGGTGACTATCCGATCACAGGGCTGCAAAAATCGTTGCCCAGCGATCAGGTCTGAATTACCCCCTTAGTACCAGATATGGCTGTAGGTATTAGACTTGACAAAGATATATTTCTGAAAATTACATAAGACTTGACACAATGTATGAGAATTAATGATAATGAACCCATAGAACCTATAGCAGCCTGTAGGTCTTTAAATAAACAGATGATTATTCTAGGAAGGAAATATGGGTGGCAGAAACTAAATGGTATGATGGGTTGGGTTTGTTTTGCCGGCTGCCGGGATCACGGCGGTCAGCATACCAATGAATGCTGACCGAAAGGGGGAGGGTGGAACAGAGCCCCTTGCAGGCTCCCTGTGCTCGCCACACAGTGAGTTTGGTGCCACGCTGCGCTTTCAACAGGTTCTCTTCCCACTCTATGGGTGTCATGGACACCCACAAGTAGGAATAGACCCTGTGGGTCGGCATTCCAACTGGAGGCACTTTTAGCATTCAGGATCTCAGTGTCGGCATGCTGACCGCCGGGATCCTGAGTACGGGTAATATAACCGCATCCCAGTTTGGTGTAGATACAGGTAAAACATAAACTAAAGCTGTTCACACAAAGAAATAATGTACAGTAGTTAGGAATACAGGTAAGGTCCATCATCCAGACTGTGAGGTCAGGGCAGGCAGCAATCATGAAAGCTTAGTGTCCAGGCAGAGGTCAGGGCAGGCGCAATGATTAGAATCCATCCGAATATACAAACAGAGGCTAGCAAATGTGGCAATCAATTAAATGCAGTCCAATACCCAAAAAGAGATCAGGTGGTCTAATAAGAATCCAGTAACATCAAGAACAACAACCGCTAATTCCATACTGCGCCTATAAGGGGAATGAACTGAATAAACGGCTGCCTGTGCTATTTAACGTGTATGGAGCCAATAGAATGCTGATAGTGATCACATGATGGCTACTTTAAATGATCCATTGGCCAAATGAAGGAGAAGCTTGCTGTGGCATGCACCTGCCAGTGGTGGAACCAGAGATTGGTGGGCTAAAGCGTAAAAATATGCTTTGTGAATATATATTTTATATATAAAAATAGCAATTATATAAAGTATGTAATGCATAAGATGTTTAATCTTGCTGAAAATCTGAATATTGAAATGAGACTTATTACTTTTAAATGGTTTCAGTATTTTTCAATATTAAATAAATTTCCACTACTTTTGATTGAACATATCCTGCTATAGCCTGTTGATATACAGTAACTAGAAATATAATTAGGTAATTAAATGCAGAATATTTAGCATTTGTATTTGTGTATTTCAGGGCAGTGAAGGCAGGAGGGGGATCTCTGGCAAACCGGGTGGCATTGGACCTAAGGTATTTTTAACCATTTGTTTGCATCGTTTTCATGACATTAACACTTAAATGAAACTACAATACTATACTATAACACGAATATGAACTTCTCTGCAATGTGTAGTCTACTGGGCACCAAGGTATTCACCAGGGAACATCTCTGGGTGTCTTGGGGTGTGCTGTAACACTAGCCATGTTTCCGACTCATGATGTCACAAGAGGAGAACAGGAGCAGGAAGTTGGGTGCTAGCTGCGTTCTAAGGATTGCAGTGCACATCTCCAGGCCGCAAAGGGCACTTGCAGGTACCCCATAAAACAAATAACATATTTTCCCGCCACTGTCTAAAACTCAAATAAATGTAAAATCTCAAACTAACTCTGGAACATCATTTTACTGAGAAAATATCATAAGTTTAGCAAAAAAAAAAGTTCACTGTTTCAAGTAAGGGTCATGCTCTTTACTAAATTATTAGTTTTTTTTAATCTCCTTGTCCAATCAGCACCATTTCTAGACAGTATGGCTCCTAATGCAAGTAGTAAAAAATGCAACCCCCCCCCCCAGACATTTTGAAAACATTTTTTTGTGTGTGCAAAAAGAGGGGCATGGTCTTACAGGAAAAGAGTACCTTACAACCCAGTTATGCCACTGACACTATATTATGCCCCACAAATAATGCCCCTTCCAAATTATGCCTCATAGTTGTGCCCCTGACACCATACTAAGCCCAAAACAGTAATGCCCCTTATACATTATGGCAGACACAGTGAGGCTGCATACTTTTAAACTCATTGTCAGGGATTGGTGTCCACATCTTACTCAATTCTCTCAGCTTGTTGTCAGGGGTTGGTGCCAGCAACTCCCCCCCCCCCCTTCTTCGAGCTCATTGTGAGCGGTTAGTGCCTCCATCTTACCCCCCTTCTTTCTTCCTGCTGCATTTCTGGGTAGCACTGTGAGCTCCTGCATCATGTCGCTGTTACTAGAGGGACCTCTAGAATGTATCCAAACAGGCAGCTGCCATTTTGGCAGGGACATTTTCAGCTGCATTGCATGTTTACGGCCAGAAATACAGCTGCAGACAGTGATCGCATGGCTTGCCTGGCCCTAGAAACAGCCCTGACACCAATAAGTAGACAGGCAATATTAGTAACACCTACTGTGTTTAAAATAAACAAATTATTAAATATATTCAACGGTGGGTCCTACAGTGAAGTGTTCCTTACGTCAATACACATAAAACATCTACCTATAGAAGATCATTTGGAAATGTGCCCTACTGCAGTGGAAGTCGAACAATTGCTGATCTCACTTTAACAATAATTGTAGCATCAACATTATTAAAGTATTAGCATAAGTGGGGGGATTCAGAAGCAATCAGCTGTTGATCATCATCAGGGATGGGGTACCCGCAAGTTATATTCCTGCAGTCAAGCACATTTGCTTCTGTATACTGGGTAGCATGGGATGCATTTTGCTGCGCATACATGCACCCCTCCATACCCTGCTTCATCGCCTTAAACGCAAAGAGGTATGAGACCAAAATGTTTCCTACAGACTTTACATAAACCCTTATGTCTGTCATTGTTCATGCAAACCTGTAACTTGGGTCGAAAATATTGACTTCCACAATAAGTCTGTGCTATAGTTTAAAAAAAGAGAAATGTTCTGAATAAATATATATTTTGGTGGTCATTCCGAGTTGTTCGCTCGGTAAATTTTTTCGCATCGCAGCGATTTTCCGCTTAGTGCGCATGCGCAATGTCCGCAGTGCGACTGCGCCAAGTAAATTTGCTATGCAGTTAGGTATTTTACTCACGGTTTTTTCTTCGTTCTGTTGATCGTAATGTGATTGACAGGAAGTGGGTGTTTCTGGGCAGAAACTGGCCGTTTTATGGGCGTGTGAGAATAAACGCTACCGTTTCTGGGAAAAACGCGGGAGTGGCTGGAGAAACTGAGGAGTGTCTGGACGAACGCTGGGTGTGTTTGTGACGTCAAACCAGGAACGACAAGCACTGAACTGATCGCAGATGCCGAGTAAGTCTGGAGCTACTCAGAAACTGCACAGAGATGTCTTTTCGCAATATTGCGAATCTTTCGTTCGCAATTTTAAGAAGCTAAGATTCACTCCCAGTAGGCGGCGGCTTAGCATGTGTAAAGCTGCTAAAAGCAGCTTGCGAGCGAACAACTCGGAATGAGGGCCTTTATGCATTCATGAAGAATTGTGCAGTTTGCAAACACTTTAGTTGGCCTGTAAAGAACTGATTAAATAGTTTTGTGTGGTAAAACTAAGGAAATGTTGAGCTCAGGGAAGATACTCAGCATTTGGTGATGGTTAGTTCAACCTCCAGACTTTGTCACATTGTTGCTTACTAACAGCTTTATTTTTTTACATTTATGTTTGTATGTAAAATTATTATTTCTGATAAATGATTGTGTTATCTAGGGATCTACCGGTGACACTGGACCCACTGGGCATGCAGGACTTAAGGTAAATTGCAACAATATTAACTCTTTTACAGGTTGTTTGAAAAATGTCAGTTTGGAGCTGATTGATTGTTACTTTGGGGCTAAATCAGACCTGTTCGCTCGCTAGGGTTTTTTTTTTGCAGTCCTGCATTCGCATAGTCACCACCCATAGGGGAGTGTATTTTCACTTTGCAAGTGTGCGAACACATGTGTAGCAGAGCTGTACAAACAGATTTGGTGCAGTCTCAGCGCAGCCCTGGACTTACTCAGCCGCTGCGAACACTTTAGCCTGTCTGGGACCGGAATTGACGTCAGGAACCCTCCCTACAAATATTTGGACATGCCTGCGTTTTTCCAGACACTCCCAGAAAACGGTCTGTTGACACCCACAAACGCCTTCTTCCTGTCAATCTCCTTGCGAACGCCCGTGCAAACGGATCCTTCGCACAAACCCATTGCTGAGCGACTATCCGCTTTGTACCCGTGCGATGCACCTGCACATTGCACTGCATACGCATGCGCAGTTTAGACCTGATCGCCGGCTGTACGAAAACGCAGCCTAGCAATCAGGTCTGAATTAGCCCCTTTATCTCACCAAGCTTAAATACATCTTCCCCCCGTGAGCTGCCGTTGGGACTTTGTGCTGCACAAATAATGGCAATTACAGTTACTCATTTCTGATTGCACCTCCATTGACTGTAAGCAGAAAGTGTGCAAGAGATACTTGCCACAAAGGCATAAGCTAGTATTTGAATATGTTTACACCAAAAGTGAAGATTACTATCATTATGGGGTAAATATGTTAGGATATGGTGCGCTCTATACCTGTCTCCTCTGTGTATCAGTCTATGGGAGCATCCCCTAGTGTTAGACATTTAGTGCCAGGAGTCACTCGGAGGCGGAGTCATATGATGTAGTTCCTGTTCCTCCATCTCAGAGAGAGAGTGAGGAGAGTGTGACACACACAGAGAGACTGGGAGACAGAGTCCTGGTGTACAAGTGTGCAGAGCTGAGACTGGGAGCAGATCTCAGCTACAGAGACTCACAGCGTTTCCAGTGCATGCATCATCTTCTCTACAGTGGGAGTCAGACTGCACGGCTGTACAGTCCTACATACTTTACCACCACGGACATGTCCTGATAAGTACCACTACCTAATGCTGTTACCTTGTGTGATGGGCTCCTGATTACAGCTATCAGTGTTACATCTGAGTCACTTGTTCACTAAATAAACCTGTGTTACTGTTTAAGTCACAAAGTGTATGGACTGACTGATGTCACTGCACCAGATAGCCCAGAACACTCTGCCAACAATATATATTAACCTGCAAATTGCAAGCATTGGTGAATTCCTGGCAATGTTTTAAAAGAGCAATCATGTAAAAGGCAAAACAGCATTTACCCCTATAGCTAGTACAAATTTCTGATACAGGTCGGGAATCCGTTATCCGGATACTCGTTAACCAAAATATTCTGAAAACTGGAATATTTCGGCCCTGTCATGACGTCACTGGAGTCTGCAACCAATCACAGACAAGTGGGTCAATGGCTTTGCAGCCATTCCCTCACTGTCACTACTCCCAGGACCCACCGCCGTTTCCCACCGATACGCCGGACTCAGACGCCGCCCCCCCCCCCCCCCCTGGACCTCCCGCTGACATGCCCCCCCATCCGGGCCCTGCTGCAAACACACCGGCACTCCCACCAACACGCCGGACCCTCCCTCCAATGCACCAGACCTGCTGCGGACCCCCAGTTATTCAATAACAGGTATTCTGCTATCTGGAAAAATCCCATATCCGGAACGCTCCTAGTCCCGAGCATTCCAGATATGGGATACTTGACTTGTACAAAAAAAAAACTAATATAAGTCTTTAGAAAATAAAGTGTGCAAAACAAAACTATGATTTTAGGAAGAGAGGTCTATAGGATATCAGGCACACTTTCAATTTAGGCTGCAAATAATTCAGCTGTAATACTCAAGGACAAGTAGATTCTAGTTATACCTGTAGAAAGTACTACTTGCCAAAAAAACATATATATATATATATATATACATATATATATATACATATATATATATATATATATATATATATAGGGGTACATGTAATGGGAGAAGTCGGAGGTGCAAGAGTTAGTGCAAGAATGCCCATATTTTTAGAGTGGCAATCATTTAGAAGGCAAAACCACCCTATTACATTTACCCCATAGTTTTAGAAAATTTCAATATTCATAATGCTCAAAAAAAAATTGTATATAAATAGGATCAGTATATAACTCAATATCCTTCCGCAGAAGGGAGATAAGTATGGTCTCATTCAACGCTTCACAAGCAAAATGCTTCTGGAATCCATCTGAAACTGACATGCAAAGTAAATCACACGGGTTTTCCAGTGTTATGCAAAATGCAGAGAACATATGTAGCTGGTAGCCAACTCCTATTGCAGGTCCTTATATGACCTTGGATTATGATGTTGTCAGCTTACCTCCTTAGCAGGGCCGTTTCTAGACAATTTGGCTCCCAGTGCGAGATTTCAAAATGCGCCCCCCCCCCCCCCCCATTGCTATAAAAAAAAATTGCGTGCCCCCCCCCCCATATAGCCATAAAAAGAAAAAGCATGCGTGCGCTCCCGACAAGGGTGTGTGGCCTGATTAAAATAGGCGTGGTCTCATTAAAGTGGGCGTGTCCTCATCTGATATCATCACACCCACCACAGGGGAAAAAAATAAAAATAAAAAAAGTCCCCTTTTTACACATTACAGCAGGCAAATGTCCCCATATTACACAGTGCGGCAGGCAGGTGTCCCCATTTTACACAGCGCGGCAGGCAGGTGTCCCCATTTTACAAAGTGCGGCAGGCAGGTGTCCCCATTTTACACAGTGCGGAAGGCAGGTGTCCCCATTTTACACAGTGCGGCAGGCCGGTATCCCCATTTTACACAGTACGGTAGGCAGATATCCCCATTTTACACAGTACGCAGGCAGGTGCCCCCATTTTACAAAGTGCGGCAGGCAGGTATCTCCATTTTACACAGTACGGCAGGCAGATATCCCCATTTTACACAGTACGCAGGCAGGTGCCCCCATTTTACAAAGTGCGGCAGGCAGGTATCCCCATTTTACACAGTGCGGCAGGCAGGTATCCCCATTTTACACAGCGCGTCAGGCAGGTGTCCCCATTTTACACAGTGCCGCAGGCAGGTATCCCCATTTTACACTGCGCGGCAGGCACGTGCCCCCATTTTACACAGCGCGGCAGGCACGTGCCCCCATTTTACACAGTGCGGCAGGCAGGTATCCCCATTTTACACAGTACGGCAGGCAGATATCCCCATTTTACACAGTACGCAGGCAGGTGCCCCCATTTTACACAGTGCGGCAGGCAGGTGTCCCCATTTTACACAGTGCGGCAGGCAGGTATCCCCATTTTACACAGTACGGCAGGCAGATATCCCCATTTTACACAGTACGCAGGCAGGTGCCCCCATTTTACACAGTGCGGCAGGCAGGTGTCCCCATTTTACACAGTGCGGCAGGCAGGTGTCCCCATTTTACACAGTGCGGCAGGCAGGTGTCCCCATTTTACACAGTTCGGCAGGCAGGTATCCCCATTTTACACAGTGCGGCAGGCAGGTATCCCCATTTTACACAGTGCGGCAGGCAGGTATTCCCATTTTACACAGTGCGGCAGGCAGGTATCCCCATTATACACAGTGCGGCAGGCAGGTGTCAAGTGGGGAGGAAGGAAGGGGGAGAGGGAGAGAGAGAGAGAGAGAGAGATAATACTTACATCTTCCCGCTCTTCGGGTCCCGCCGACTCACATCCCTCGCGCCGGCCGCCTCCTCCTTCCATGCTTATCTCCTCTCCTCCCTCTCCTCGAGCGCTCCTGCTCGGGGGGCGGGGCTTCGCGGAATGACGCGTTGGCGTCGTGATGTCACGACGCAAACGCGTCATTCCGCGAAACTCCGCCCCCCGAACAGCAGGAGCGCTCGGGGAGAGGGAGGAGAGGAGATAAGGAGTCACAAAGTGCCGCGACGGGCGCCCCGTGCGGTTGCACGGCTCGCCGGCCGCTAGAAACGGCACTGCTCCTTAGCTCCTTGTATATTTTGTGTCATTTGTCAGTGTATAGTGTAGAGAAGTACCACAATCTCGTATTACAGATCCAAGTAAAAAAAAAAGTCCCTGACAAAAGATAGATAGATAGATAGATAGATAGATAGATAGATAGATAGATAGATAGATAGATAGATAGATAGATAGATAGATAGATAAATAGAAAGCTAAGACAAAAAAAATCTCAAACTGCTCCCTCCTAACATGTATGGGAGCTGTGTCTGAGTCTGAGACATCTGTGGCAGCTTTTCAGTAAGAGATAACATAACTAGCAGAAACTATAATAACTGACCACTCATTTACTTATTGAAAGTGATAGAGTTAATTGAATATGTATGATATAATGTTATTATGTAAAATTCATTACTGCCTAAAATCTGGTAATACTAATAGACACATAACAGTGAGTTTCATCTCCAGTGTCTATTTGCTAAGAACAATAAACAATCTGTACTAAACAGATAGCGGGCTTAATAACTGTTCAGTTATTATCATACTCCTGGTATAAGCGGTTGTATACTGTATAGGATAAATCATACTGAATATTTCTTCAGTATTCATACAGCTAATATAGCTACTCATTGTTTGAACATATACAGAGTATTAATTGCAGATTGGTTCTCTCATTCCCCTCAAAATAATTGAGAACATCCTACTAAGTAATCTCCATTAACTATATCGTTGTTGGAGTACTACATCTCCAATAAAGTATCTTTAGATAGGCAACACTATATTGAATCTGAATAAAAAATAAAAGAGACAGAGAAGTATTTGATACACAGTCAAGTTTTTAATACACAAATTCTTTCTTTCATTCACTTTATTGTCTTTTAACCAATATTTACCTGTTTTGACTTATGACTGTGTACGCAGAGCCGGCCCTAACCAATATGATGCCCTAGGCAAGATTTTGGCTGGTGCCCCCTAGCACCACCGCTGGTTCCGCCTCTGACCTTGCACTTCTTTCCCAGCACCATCACCCCTCACCCATAGCAGTCCTTATTTTGGTGTTTGTACCCCCTATATTTTAAATAGGAACAGTTCGCACATTTGGCGCACAGCCCAAAAAGGGGTGTATTTTTGCTGGCAAGGGGCATGGCCACACAATAGTAACCCCAATTCCAATTACGCCACACAGTACTGCACTTTATTCACATTTGATCATGCGATAGTTTCCATAATTCATATTACATCTCACAGTAGTATCACTTTACCTTATTAACGTTACTTCTCACAGTAGAGCCCCTTATTCACATTACATCACACTGAATTGCTCCTTATTCACATTACACCACACCCTATTGCTCTTTATTCACATTAGACGACACAGTAGTGCCCTTTCTATACGCAACGCCACATAGTAGAGCACCTTAAACACATAATGCCACACAGTAATGCCCCTAACAATTATGAGACACATTATTAATGTCCTTATAAACATAATGCGCCTTACACATTATGCCAACATTTATTAATGCCCTTTAACACGTAATGTCCCTTACACATATGCCACACATTATTAATGTCCTTATAAACATAATGACACACATAGTGCCCCCTACACATTTGCTGCACATTATTAGTGCCCCTATACACATAATGACACATACAGTAGTACCCTGTTACACATATGCCGCACATTATTAATGCCCTTATACACATAATGACACACATAGTGCCCCTTACACATATGTTACACATTATTAATGTCCTTATAAACATAATGACACACATAGTGCCCCCTACACATTTGCTGCACATTATTAGTGCCCCTATACACATAATGACACATACAGTAGTACCCTGTTACACATATGCCGCACATTATTAATGCCCTTATACACATAATGACACACATAGTGCCCCTTGCACATATGTTACACATTATTAATGAATTTTTACATGACACACATAATGCTCCTTACACATACTCTGAACACTACTGCACAACCAACCCACTCACATCCACACAGTACTCACACTGCCGCTAACACTGTGACCTCTGCCTCTGCTTGGATACAGATGTGTCCTCATAAATCTTGCCTCAATTTGAACGTCAGGCACATTTTTTTTATGAAAATGCATCTTATTTGCATTGCTATGTGGCTAGGATGCACAAGCAGCTTCTGGTGATTAAACTGATATGCAGCATGCCTATATACTGTGTGAGACTGTGTCTGTATCTGCATATGAAATACTACACACAGAATATAGGCATGCCGCATATCATTTTAATCAGCAGAAGCTGCTGATGCCCCTAGGCATACCAAATGCCCTAGGCAATTGCCTAGTTTGCCTATACCTATGGCCGGCTCTGTGTGTACGAATTAAATATTCTTAACATTTGAGAAATAAAAAATAAATTTTAAATAGATTTCTTTTGTTTAGTGCGCCAGACTCAGACGCTTTCTTCTTCTTCTCATTTTCTATGAACCTTTCTGTATGGTATGGCAGCCTTCTTACTAGCCTATGCTAGTGTGAGAGTACAACCGTGTATGCCAGTCATCCATGTGGCTTGCCATCCCGCCCAGCTGCAACCATCATCATTAGTATATAGACATGCACCCACTACATGCTGACTCAAGCATCCCATCTCTGTCCACGTTACTGCAGCTGAATTACATTACCGCAACAATCCCACTAGACAGAACAGTTGCGCGTGTCTGAATAGTCGCAGCACAGTTATCACCCAATAATGTCCATTTCACGGAAAGAGTGGTCACAGCAACTTGGCCTAAGTTCTACTTACAGTGACATGTTCCCAGGAATTAATACATCTAGATTTTATTAGCCATTACTCCCCTTTAGCCACACTGCCAGCTTACTGCAATCCCCACTCACTATGGAAGCAATATCTGGGAGGCTATCAGTCAGGGATCCGCTTTATATTACATTACATGGAAACAGTCACCGTTACATAATGACTGTCTTTCACTGACCATCCACTTTGGTAAAAAGGCCCCTCTAGTCCTCTGCAGGGGTTTCTTATTTCTCTGACGTCCTAAGTGGATGCTGGGACTCCGTAAGGACCATGGGGAATAGCGGCTCCGCAGGAGACAGGGCACAAAAGTAAAGCTTTAGGATCAGGTGGTGTGCACTGGCTCCTCCCCCTATGACCCTCCTCCAAGCCTCAGTTAGATTTTTGTGCCCGAACGAGAAGGGTGCAGGCTAGGTGGCTCTCCTGAGCTGCTTA
Organism: Pseudophryne corroboree; assembly: GCF_028390025.1. Taxonomy (NCBI): domain Eukaryota; kingdom Metazoa; phylum Chordata; class Amphibia; order Anura; family Myobatrachidae; genus Pseudophryne; species Pseudophryne corroboree. Next base: position 274,247,374 of record NC_086448.1, on the reverse strand, counting down.
GAAGTAAAAGTTTAAATAGGTTTTTTATTTTCAGTGAGACCTGCTGGCAACAGGCTCACTGCATCAAAGGACTAAGGGGAGAAGAAGCGAACTCACCTGCGTGCAGAGTGGATTGGGCTTCTTGGCTACTGGACATTAGCTCCAGAGGGACGATCACAGGTACAGCCTGGATGGGTCCCGGAGCCGCGCCGCCGGCCCCCTTACAGATGCTGAAGAGTGAAGAGGTCCAGAAATCGGCGGCAGAAGACGTTCCTGTCTTCATTAAGGTAGCGCACAGCACTGCAGCTGTGCGCCATTGCTCCCAGCACACTTCACACTGCGGTCACTGAGGGTGCAGGGCGCTGGGGGGGGGCGCCCTGGGCAGCAATGAAAATACCTCCTATGGCAAAAAATACATCACATATATCCCCTGGGCTATATGGATGTATTTAACCCCTGCCAGTTTTCCAGATAAAAGCGGGAGAAGAGCCCGCCGAGAAGGAGGCGGGGCCTATCTCCTCAGCACACGGCGCCATTTTCCCACACAGCTCCGCTGGTAGGAAGGCTCCCAGACTCTCCCCTGCACTGCACTACAGAAACAGGGTACAACAGAGAGGAGGGGCACTTATTTGGCTAAAAATATATATAAGCAGCTATAAGGGATAGACACTTATTATAAGGTTGTCCCTATACAGTTTATAGCGCTTTGGTGTGTGCTGGCAAACTCTCCCTCTGTCTCCCCAAAGGGCTAGTGGGGTCCTGTCCTCTATCAGAGCATTCCCTGTGTGTGTGCTGTGTGTCGGTACGTTTGTGTCGACATGTATGAGGAGAAAAATGATGTGGAGATGGAGCAGATTGTCTGTAATAGTGATGTCACCCCCTAGGGGGTCGACACCTGAGTGGATGTACTGTTGAAAATTACGTGACAGTGTCAGCTCTGTATAAAAGACAGTGGTTGACATGAGACAGCCGGCTACTCAGCTTGTGCCTGTCCAAACGTCTCATAGGCCGTCAGGGGCTCTAAAGCGCCCGTTACCTCAGATGGCAGATACAGACGCCGACACGGATACTGACTCCTGTGTCGACGGTGAAGAGACAACCGTGATTTCCAATAGGGCCACACGTTACATGATTGAGGCAAGGGAAAATGTTTACACATTTCTGATAATATGAGTACCACCAAAAAGGGGTATTATGTTTGGTGAGGAAAAACTACCTGTAGTTTTCCTGAATCTGAGAAATAAAATGAGGTGTGTGATGATGCGTGGGTTTCCCCCCGATAACAATTGATAATTTCTAAAAAGTTATTGGCAGTATACCTTTTCCCGCCAGAGGTTAGGGTGCGTTGGGAAACACCCCCTAGGGGGGATAAGGCGCTCACACGCTTGTAAGAACAAGGGCTCTACCCTCTCCTGAGATGGCCGCCCTTAAGGATCCTGCTGATAGAAAGCAGGAGGGTATCCTAAAATGTATTTACACACATACTGGTGTTATACTGCGACCAGCAATCGCCTCAGCCTGGATGTGCAGTGCTGGGTTGGCGTGGTCGGATTCCCTGACTGGAAATATTGATATCCTAGATAAGGACAGTATATTATTGCCTATAGAGCATTTAAAATATATGCGAGATGCACAGCGGAATATTGCTGACTGGCATCAAGTATAAGTGCGTTGTCCAATTCTACCAGTAAAGTGGTCAGGTGAGGCGGATTCCAAACGGCATTTGGAAGTATTGCCTTAAAAAAGGGGACATTTGGGGTCGGTCTTTCAGACCTGGTGGCCACGGCAACAGCTGGGATATCCACGTTTGTACCCCAGGTCGCCTCTCAAAATAAGAAGCAGTATTATCAGGCGCAGTCCTTTGTTGGCAAGCGGACAAAAGGTTCCTCTTTTCTGCTCGTGACAGAGGGAGAGGAAAAAGGCTACAGAGATGAGCCAGTCCCCAGGAACAGAAACCCTTTCCCGCCTCTGCCCAGCCCTCAGTATGATGCTAGGGCTTTACAAGCTCAGGCACGGTGGGGGCCCGTTCTCAATGAATTTCAGTGCGCAGTGGGCTCACTCACAAGTAGACCCCTGGATCCTTCAGGTAATATTTCAGGGGTACAAATTGGAATTCGAGACGTCTCCCCCTCGCCGTTTCCAAAAGTCGGTTTTACCGACATCTCCCTCTGACAGGGAGGCAGTTTTGGAAGCCATTCACAAGCTGTATTCCCAGCAGGTGATAATCAAGGTACCCCTCCTGCAAAAGGGAACGGGGTATTATTCCACACTATTGTGGTACCGAAGCCAGACGGCTCGGTGAGACCGATTCTAAATCTAAAATCTTTGAATACAGAGGTTCAAATTCAAGATTGAGTTACTCAGAGCAGTGATTGCGAACCTGGAAGAAGGGGACTACATGATGTCTTGGGACATCAAGGATGCTTACCTTCATGTCAAAAAATTTACCCTTCTCACCAAGGGTACCTCAGGTTATGGTACAGAACTGTCACTATCAGTTCAGACGCTGCCGTAGGGATGGTCCACGGCACCCCGGGTCTTTACTAAAGTAAGGACCGAAATGATGATATTCCTTCGAAGGAAGGGAATTTTAGTTATTCTTTACTTGGACGATTCCCTGATAAGGGTAAGATCCAGGGAACAGTTGGAGGTCAGTGTAGCACTATCTCAGGTAGTGTTGCGGCAGCACGATTGGATTCTCAATATTCCAAAATCGCAGCTGGTTCCGACGACTTGTCTTCTGTTCCTAGGGATGATCCTGGACACAGTCCAGAAAGAAGGTGTTTCTCCCGGAGGAGAAAGGCAGGGAGTTATCCGAGCTAGTCAGGAACCTCCTAAAACCGAGCCAAGTCTCAGTGCATCAATGCACAAGGGTTCTGTGTAAAAATGGTGGCTTCCTACGAAGCAATCCCATTTGGCAGATTCCACGCAAGAACTTTCCAGTGGGACCTACTGGAAAAATGGTCCGGGTCGCATCTTCAGATGCATCAGCGGATAACCCTGTCACCAAGGACAGGGGTATCCCTCCTGTGGTGGTTGCAGAGTGCTCATCTTCTAGAGGGCCGCAGATTCGGCATTCAGGACTGGGTCCTGGTGACCACGGATGCCAGCCTGCGAGGCTGGGGAGCAGTCACACAGGGAAGGAATATCCAGGGCTTATGGTCAAGCCTGGAGACATCACTTCACATAAATATCTGAAGCTAAGGGCCATTTACAATGCTCTAAGCTTAGCAAGACCTCTGCTTCAAGGTCAGCCGGTGTTGATCCAGTCGGACAACATTACGGCAGTCACCCACGTAAACAGACAGGGTGCCACAAGAAGCAGGAGGGCAATGGCAGAAGCTGCAAGGATTCTTCGCTGGGCGGAAAACCATGTGATAGCACTGTCAGCAGTATTCATTCCGGGAGTGGACAACTGGGAAGCAGATTTCCTCAGCACGACCTCCACCCGGGAGAGTGGGAACTTCACCCAGAAGTCCTCCACATGATTATAAACCGTTGGGAAAAACTCGACAGGTATTGCGCCAGGTCAAGGGACCCTCAGTCAATAGCTGTAAAGGCTCTGGTAACACCGTGGGTGTACCAATCAGTGTATGGGTTCCCTCCTCTGCCTCTCATACCCAAGGTACTGAGATTGATAAGATGGAGAGGAGTAAGCACTATATTCGTGGCTCCGGATTGGCCAATAAGGACTTGGTAACCGGAACTTCAAGAGATGCTCACGGAGGATCCGTAGCCTCTACCTCTAAGAAGGGACCTGCTCCAGCAAGGACCCTGTCTGTTCCAAGACTTACCGCGGCTGCGTTTGACGGCATGGCGGTTGAACGCCGGATCCTGAAGGAAAAAGGCATTCCGGATGAAGTCATCCCTATCCTGATCAAAGCCAGGAAGGATGTAACCGCAAAACATTATCACCGCATTTGGCGAAAATATGTTGCGTGGTGCGAGGCCAGTAAGGCCCGACGGAGGAAATTCGACGATTCCTACATTTCCTGCAAACAGGAGTGTCTATGGGCCTGAAATTGGGGTCCATTAAGGTTCAAATTTCGGCTCTGTCAATTTTCTTCCAAAAAGAACTAGCTTCAGTCCCTGAAGTTCAGACGTTTGTAAAAGGGGTACTGCATATACAGTCTCCTTTGGTGCCTTCAGTGGCACCTTGGGATCTCAATGTAGTTTTTGGGTCCCAAAAGTCACATTGGTTTGACCCACTTAAATCTATGGAGTTAAAATATCTCACAGGAAAAGTGGTCATGCTGTTGGCTCTGGCCTGGGCCAGGCGCGTGTCAGAATTGGCGGCTTTATCCTGTAAAAGCCCTTATCTGATTTTCCATTCGGACAGGGCGGAATTGAGGACTCGTCCTCAGTTTCTCCCTAAGGTGGTTTCAGCGTCCACCTGAACCAACCTATTGTGGTGCCTGCGGCTACTAGGGACTTGGAGGACTCCAAGTTGCTAGACGTTGTCAAGGCCGGAAAATATATGTTTCCAGGACGGCTGGAGTCAGAAAATCTGACTCGCTGTTTATCCTGTATGCACCCAACAAGCTGGGTGCTCCTGCTTCTAAGCAGACGATTGCTCGTTGGATTTGTAGTACAATTCAGCTTGCACACTCTGTGGCAGGCCTGCCACAGCCAAAATCTGTTAAAGCCCATTCCACAAGGAAAGTGGGCTCATCTTGGGCGGCTGCCCGAGGGGTCTCGGCTTTACAACTTTGCCGAGCAGCTACTTGGTCAGGGGCAAACACGTTTGCTAAATTCTACAAATTTGATACCCTGGCTGAGGAGGACCTGGAGTTCTCTCATTCGGTGCTGCAGAGTCATCCGCACTCTCCCGCCCGTTTGGGAGCTTTGGTATAATCCCCATGGTCCTTACGGAGTCCCAGCATCCACTTAGGACGTCAGAGAAAATAAGAATTTACTTACCGATAATTCTATTTCTCGTAGTCCGTAGTGGATGCTGGGCGCCCATCCCAAGTGCGGATTGTCTGCAATACTTGTATATAGTTATTGTTACAATAACATCGGGTTGTTTATTGTTGTGAGCCATCTTTCAGAGGCTCCTACGTTTTATCATACTGTTAACTGGGTTCAGATCACAGGTTGTATGGTGTGATTGGTGTGGCTGGTATGAGTCTTACCCGGGATTCAAAATCCTTCCTTATTATGTACGCTCGTCCGGGCACAGTATCCTAACTGAGGCTTGGAGGAGGGTCATAGGGGGAGGAGCCAGTGCACACCACCTGATCCTAAAGCTTTACTTTTGTGCCCTGTCTCCTGCGGAGCCGCTATTCCCCATGGTCCTTACGGAGTCCCAGCATCCACTACGGACTACGAGAAATAGAATTATCGGTAAGTGAATTCTTATTTTTTACTGCTTGGCTCCCTCTATTTCATATATAATTTGTTGGCTCATGGCAGCCAGCATTACCCACCATTTTGCCTTCTCATGCCCCGGTGTAAGAGGCTTGAAAGGTAACATACCTGTTCCCTCTGCCATTATCTTCAGTGCGCTGTCTCACAGTCAGTCCTGGAACTCAGATTGGATGAATCTAGGAGGACCAGACCTGTTACTTACCTAGAACAGAACTGGCCAACATCTGTGCAAGGGTGAGTGATAGTCATCATTTGCTCAATAATCTCAGACACCCTTTTATCATCTATGGTATGTTGACATGCTCAAACAATAGCTGTCTGTAGCACATGCTAGTTAACGTTCTACAGCCTACACCAAGCATACACAAAGTGGAGAGCTATACTTACCAGGACAACCTCTGGCCACCTTGATGGTACATCCACATGGCAGCACTGGTACAGGTCACATACACACAACCAGGGACAAACTGGGATCAAGAATCATCTTGACATTCTGTGTGCGACTGCGTGTGCGCCTATGGCTAGTACATGGGACAAAAGAGGTGTGGTCATGCATCATGGGGGCAGCCAGAAGTCCAGTCCAAACATGCATGTAACCTCCACACTGACTAAACTATATTAGCTAATCATAAAGTTTATCACACTCACCCTATCCTAACCACAGAACAACAGTACACCAGCTCTACAACGAAATAATTGACCCCTAATGCACCAGAGAAAAAGTATCCAGTTACGTGTAGTAAACTAACCTAACTACTTAACTGTTTTGTCAATGGAACTCACAGGAATACAAATAATACATGCCACAATGACAGTGTGTGATTCCAGCAATAGGATTGTCAGAAAAAAATAGACATTAACTGAAGATGCAGGAAGGAGTCCCACGAAACGTGTAAAAGTTTATGCAGTTAAGCAGTATATGCTGTACCAGATGATCTAGATAAGTTTGCATCGATGCCATACTACAGATCTTCAAGAAACTATACATTTTAAAGAAGTGGCACTGATTATTCATTTGGAGGAACCTGCTAACCAGAAGCTATGCCTTTCATTTTGCTGACGTGATTTCAACCACTTATTTTTGATAGTAAAAATGCAGTGTTTCAGCAGGAAAATCAGTCAGGGTTTAGCCTGTACTGTATCTTAAGGCCTCTCCAGGCTTGTAATCATTCACTCTTGTTCTAAAGGGCACTAGAGTCTAATGCCTAGTGCACAACATAAAGGCAGGCCAACCTTATAAAATAACTGTCCCAACAGACACTGTCACTGAGCATCGAAATACACTTGAAAATTAGAAAAAAGGAAATTGACTCCCCCTGACTTCAGCATAGTACTGATTTTACAGAGAATGTTTAAACTAAAAACATTAATACCGTACACACTGTATCTTCTTTTGTAAACACCTTATGCATCAGTTTTAACTCACAAATACGATTCATGTCTGTTTCTGACCTCACCCACTTTACCACCTTTATTTTTCTCATATTTTACAGACTCCCACCTCAGTCCTTCCCTGCACACAGCTAAAACTATGGCTATGCACATGGCATCTAAGTAGTGCGAGCGGTGAGGATGGGGGTAGCCAAGAAGCTAGGGAAGTGCTGGGCATGCCCCCAGAGTGACGGGAACAGGAGCATGATGTGAGGTCATGCCCCTCCCATGAGGCCTTGCCATTTTTGGGGGGCATGCAACTAGGTCCCTACTCGAGGAATATAAACTCCCCCACCTCAGCCATCTATATCCTTTTTTCATCTCAGCTTGCTGCTTTTTATGATCTCCCAAAAACTACACTTCTATCGGGACACATCCAAACTTTTACTTCCCCTCTAGGATCTACTGCCAAAATGTTAGCAATTATGCCCCATTTGTGTCTGTTCTTAACTATCAAGACATCATAACTTTGATCATGGATGGCCTGGGGGTCTAAAACGGCCCTGGCATTCTTGCATGCATGTGCACAACAAGGGATTGTAGTCACGGCTTACGGGGATGCAGCCTAGCAGCACGCTTCCGTCTTTCTGTATGTTGGGTGGACGAGCAGAGCACCGGAAGGCAGAGCTGCTTGACCAGCCCCTGGCTCTCTGTCTGCCATGTGGCCGAGCAGAGATGCTCGGCTTATGTGGGACCAGCCCATCCAACATTTGCCATAAGTGATAGATGGCCAAGCCTTTGGTTTTATCTTGAAACACCTCATCCCTCCATGTTTTCCCCTGCGCCCATATTTGACTGCCCATCATGCCTTCATTGTTTTAACTCCCATCATATACTAACCCTGGGGGAGATTTACCAAAGCTTGAGAAAAGATAAAGTGGAGAGAGATAACCAATCAGCTCCTAACTGCCATGTTAGAGGCTGTGGTTGAAAAAATGACAGCTGTGAGCTGATTGACTGATTGATTGGCACTGTACCTCTCTCCACTTTATCTATCTCCAAGCTTTGATACCCCCCCCCTTATTTTTAAATATTTACCACCTCAGCTCTGTTTTTCAACACACATCTTACTCATCAACCTATCACTATTTGTTTTATAGGCTGTCTGGCGGATGAACTAGTTACTTCCTGATTATTAATGCTCTGTTGCCTTAATCACATTTTTGTTGTGTGCTGTTATCCATTAAAGAAGTATAGAGTTTGCACCAATCTGTGTGTAGCATCATACATTTGAATATCCCCTCACAGATATAATAACCCTCATGCAATTACTTCAATGATCCACTTCTTCCTTCTTCTGCTGTGCTTGTCTGCAGGTGTGGTCCAACCATGTAACATTTAGAGGTCAAACAACACCATCTGTGTGGGAGGCAAAGGGATGAAAACTGTTGGTTCATCAACCCATACTGTATCTAAAGCTGGGTACACACTGTCCGATATATCGGCAGTTCAATTTATATTTTATGACGTCATTCACAGATATATTGCGTCAGACCTGCAGTACAGCCGATGGTCAATATATCTGCAGATACTGTATATTGTGCATAGTGCTGTGTGTACGGGTGGTCAGGCGACCTCCCGTACATTTGCTGCATAGGGCGCCGGTGACTGACATATAAATGCCCTCCCAGTTGTAATGTCAGGCACGACACATTGGGTCGATGACTGGTAAGTGTGTACCCAGCATAACAGTGATAATGTGTCAGTGTTTGGACAAGGGAAAAAGCTACCAGCTGTCATTCAGGCTGCCCTTATCTGGGCCTATCAGGCCTTATATTAACTTGGCCATGGTGACTCTGGTCCTGACTGATAGATGAACACAAATACCTTTACAGCTGCAATTCAGTACGCAGGGCTGTGCAAAAATATGCGTATGTCACTGCCGCTAGGATTTCTATTGAGATGCCCACTGGAGGTGTTTCAGACCCGCCACTTGTGTATGAAGACGTAACCATCGAAAACACATCGAATGATAATGGACCTACTGAATAACACTGTGGTTGTACAGCACGGCCATTGGAAGTAAGACGCCGGAGTCATGTTTAATGTATATGGGATCACAGTAGCAAGCTGTTACACACACCCCAAATGGTTGTGACATGCCTGCATTTGAGTGGCTACTCCACCATTACTTTGTGAATAAATCCACACTGCAACCTCCAATGCAAGACCATCATGGCACATACAGGGCCAGCATCAGGGAGTAAGCCAGACACCCCTGGAAAGAGAGCAGCAGCCTCCTTCTCCTGATCCTCTGCCAGGGATCACGGGCTGACAGGTACAGTCCTGATAGTGACAAGCATGAGGATGCCCGTGCTGTTTCTCTTTGTACAGCTGTCTCATTCACGGCACACCACAGGAGGGGGAGGCAGGCCAGCCAAATGACTATAGAATCGGCACTGCTTTCAACATCTATTGAACTGTGCCGCATGCAGTCAGGTGAGCACTCTGTGACTCCTCTCAGGGGGGGGAGTGATTTCATTGAGAGGCGCTGGTCATCAAGAAGTTCTCTTTGCCGTGCCAAGGCAGAGGCAGAACTAGTTCCCCTGACAAATACTGACTCCTCACCCGACTGTGTACTGACCCGACTCACCTGACTGTGTACTGCCCAGATCCGGCCCACTACAACCCAGGTGTAACTTACTTTGAGTAGTTGGAGACCACCCAAACTTCGGGGTTGTTTTGATGCTCAGGGTCCGGCACAGATGTCCCCTTAGTTCCCCTCTATCGCCGGGCCTGGGCACAGTACAACTTAGATGCATGCATACATCACTCCACTACGTACAACATCATCACTGCATTCATCTCTGAATCAGGCCCTCTGAACAACACTGTAATATTCCCAAAATAGGAATAATAATATTTTTTTTTATGTGACCTACAGGGTGCACGTGGTCCACCAGGCGAAAAGGTATGTAATAAAGATTTCTATTAATTTTTCATTTTATTTAACTACAACACACTTAAAATCTTAGTGGTGCCAAAATAAATAAATAAATAAATAAATAAATAAATAAATAAATAAATAATTAAATCAATCATTTAATATATAAATACATTAAATTGTACCAGTCTTCTGCTATTACTCTCTCAGTTTTCTCATTCAGATACTGTATATGTTCATGTTCAATATTCCTCGTTTCCTTTTGAAGTACTCTACTTTTATGCTTCAAAAGAAATACTTTATAAAAAAACAAATCTACAAGTTACTGGTGCGTGCTTGCTGGGACAGCTCTGCAGAAAAGAAGCTGTCTCAGCAAACCACGTTCCCCATTGTGAAATCTTTTAACAATGTCTGTACAGTAGCAACTGGAGAGGGATCCACAGATCCCTCTCTAGCGATATTGTAACCCATAGGCTACTATGGCTAATGCCATGTGAAGATGGCATCAGCTAATAGGGCCAAACTCTGAAAAGCAATATTTTTAGGAGCTTGGTAAATCAGGTCTGCTTTAACTTCCACATAGAGATCTATGAAAACGATGTGTTCTGAGTGGCCTTTATTAATGTAGAATATACTGTATCAATGACATCTCTTAGACGATAATCGGGTGCATAGATGGGGGGTGGGCAGTTAAAAATGACCTGGCCTCTGTAGGGGCTCAGGGGTGTAGAGAAGGCATAACCACACACCCCGATAAAATACAGTACCATGACCACAGCTCCATGCCTATGTGCCCCAGCACCCAAGCACATTGAAGTCTCGGCGACCCTCCCCTGATACTAAACGTTTTGAAAATCATGCGGGATTATTTTCTGAATGGTACATAGACCCCTAAATGTAATCAGACCTGCTAGAAATGTTTCACTGGTTCATACTACAGTATCTACTTATGTAATGAGCTGTATGCAGTAGTATTAAAGTAACACTACAGCCTATGGGAGAATTTTAGTAGCATGATGCCCTGCATTAGCAGGAGCCCCAGGTGTTGACACATGCAGTCATTTTTCCTAGATTAAAACCTCAGGGGATAGGGATGTGTGCACTGTGCATAAATCCAGGAGCATGCAGCTAGTGATCGCTTCTCCCGCGCACAGACTGCTTAAAGATGGTGAACTGTATTGATTTACATGTTCCGTGTTACAGGACTGGCAGAGCTCCAGGTAAAACAGCTGCATGTTGCAGCCCCTTAGGCTTTTGGTAGAGAAAGTGATCCTGTCCGTTAAATATTTTCTCAGGTGGTTGCACAGCTTTAATAAAAAAATAAAAATAAAAAAAGAAACAATGTGTGTGTGTGTGTGTGTGTGTGTGTGTGTGTGTGTGTGTGTGTGTGTGTGTGTGTGTGTGTGTGTGTGTGTGTGTGTGTGTGTTCTCAGTGTACTGCACATAGAAACAATCCTCATGGCACCCTAATAGTGCACGGTTTCCACATCTCCTTGTTGTAAGACCGGTGTATTCATTATTGACTAACACATTTATTCACTGCATAAAAAAATGCACATCTGGTACAATTTTTTTCACTTGTGATTCTGTTAAGAGACTTTGAAAAAATGCACTATCCTGGGTGCTCTGAAGACTGAATTTGGGAAACACTGCTATAAATGCAGTAAAAACCAAAAGCTACAGTAGTACTACAGAAATGTTATGGAAGAAACCTTCAAAAGTGTAAATTGGATTTCAATTAGAAAATCAAAAATAACATTTAAAAATAATTTATCTTTTAACAGGCCCCAAGAGGACAAAAAGGGAAAAAGGTTTGATTTTCTATATCAAGCTACGGATATCTCCTTGGGCAGTTGAACAGCTTTATTATTGATGGGTCTTATTTTTATGCAGGGTGACAAAGGCTCAAGTGGTGCTGATGGTAAATATGCTGCAAAGGTAAATTTTCTAGAGACATTCTGTTCTTTAGATCTGATTTGTTAAAAATCAAATGATCAGTCATTATTGATAAGCTCTATTTAACAATGCCAACATGTGTTACTTTGAAAGCAGAAAAATTGTTAATTCAGTTGGATAGGTGGATGATATATATTACTGATACCTATTATACAGGTAGTTAAAGTATATTTCATATATTTACTCTGTGTCTCTTTAAGGGTGAGCCCGGACTGCCTGGGTTACCCGGATGCAAGGGTGAAGTTGGTCCTGAAGTAAGTAATGGACGGTGGAGGTGGATGTACAAATAAGTAATCCATAATACAGTGTCACCATCCCTAATATTTATATGATCATGTTTTCATGGGAATCAATACAACAATGGCACTTGTCACCTTCAGCTAGTTATGACTTTATATTCACTCATAGCTATCTGGTTATATCTAAAGTACTCGTCCACATAAGCCCAACATACAGTTTTGTATTGCCCATTCTGCTTCAGCTCTTTTCGTCGGAGAACACAAGTCCCTAATTCATTCTCCCAGCAATCATATGAATTACAGCTAGTGTGGCTATGTTAATGTACACATTTATACAATTGAATGCATAATTCAGAGTTGACAATTGACTATAATCCATAATTCACTGAATGCGGAACAACTGACTTAGGGGTCTATTTACTAAGCCTTGGATGGAGATAAAATCGCTGGATATAAAGTACCAGCCAATCGGTTCCTAACTGCTATGCCACAGGCTGGGTTTTAAAAATGACAATTAGGATCCGATTGGCTGGTACTTTAACTCCAGCGACTTTATCTCCATCCAAGGCTTAGTAAACAGACACCTTAGAATCATGGAGATGGTGCTACAGTAACAAGAAGATGATTGGTTCATACATGACCACCATACAGTAGCTGGTCACAGACAGCAATATGGCAGTATGAGAAATATATAGCAACAGAAGATGAACCAACAGTCATTTATTAAACCCTGCTGGATAAACAATGGATATGGCATTGCTCTCAATTGTCTTCTTTCTTTGACTTGTTGCCAGTAAACAGGCATGAAGTGACATAGGTAATATGTTCAGTGTACGGCTGAATGAATTCCTGAAAACACTGAGTGCGATCCATAAAAATGTTGACATGGACGTTATGTCGACCTGTAACATGTCAACAATCAAAAGATCGACATAGCATATTTCATATTTTAGACTAACATTAACCCTAAACCTGATTTTAAAGCTGGCCATACACCTAAAGATTTATCTGTTCAATCTGGCTGGTTGGAATGAAAATCTGGTAATGGATCAGAGCAAATGATAATTACCAAAGACTCACAGCCATTATTTCTCATACGTCCTAGCTGGGGACTCCAAAAGGACCATGGGGTATAGACGGGATCCGCAGGAGCTTGGGCACACTAAAAAGACTTTGACTGGGTGTGAACTGGCTCCTCCCTCTATGCCCCTCCCCCAGACCTCAGTTAGACTTTGTGCCCAGGAGTGACTGGACACACACTAGGGGAGCTCTACTGAGTTTCTCTAAAGACTTTGTTAGGTTTTTTATTTTCAGGCAGACCTGCTGGCTACAGGCTCCCTGCATCGTGGGACTGAGGGGAGAGAAGTCAGACCTACTTCTTCTTAGTTCAAGGGCTCTGCTTCTTAGGCTACTTGACACCATTAGCTCCAGAAGGTTCGAACACTTGGTACGCCTAGCTGCTTGTTCCCGGAGCTGCACCGTCACCCCCCTCACAGAAGCCAGAAGAAAGAAGCCGGGTGAGTATGTGAAGAACAGAAGACTTCAGTGACGGCAGAAGACTTCAGTAACGGAGGTAACACGCAGCGGTCGTGCTGCGCTACATGCTCCGACACACCAACGGCACTCACAGGGTGCAGGGCGCTGGGGGGGAGCGCCCTGGGCAGCAAGTTACTAGAAGTTTATAATACGCTGGCATAAGTGCAGACTCTGTTCCTGGCCACCGTTACGATACCCCCGCCAGTTATCGCAGCGGTCACGCTGCGCGCCATTGCTCCCACACGCCAACGGTTGTTATGAGGGTGCAGGGCGCTAGGGAGGGAGCGCCCTGGGCAGCAATGTGTATATATAACTTTTTGGGGGTGACAGTACATCTATACAGTGTCTTAACACTGTATAGGGACCCCCGTTGGCATACACGAAGTTATGTTTTTTGCGGGCTGGAGCGCGCCAGGAGGGGGCGGGGCTTAGCCCTCACTTCAGGATACAGCGCCATTTTCTGCTTGTCCCCACCAAAAGCATGAGGGGGAACAAAGTTTAGTGCTATTTAGAGAAAAATAGCACTATTTTTAGACAAATGGGCTTGTATACTGTGGGTTATAAAGATATATTTATATCTGTGTGTTCCCTGTTGGATACCCATTATAGCTTAGTCAACATAGGTCGACAGGTGTGAGTGCTCTGTCATTTATGCGGATCACAGTCGACATCGCCGACTACTGTTGGTACTTGATTCTGTAAATGCAGTGTCAGCAAGTCGGTAGTTGTATACTTGTCAAAAATAAACACTGTATGGGAGACACAGTAGTATGCGGGTGACTCTGTCAGCACCGGCTGTTATTACTGGGTGTTAATTAACATGCGGTAACTACCTATACCTGCATATATGTTATATGTATATGTAGGGTACGGTTCTGTGGGCCTGTAGCTCGTGCGCAGACATGGTAGTACATGTAGGGGAGTGTTATTGAACTTATTATGTATCTTCCTTCAGTCCCCTCGGAGTTACAAGTATGTTATTTTGCATGATTACTACTCCCTGCTGTCGACGAATACTAGGTTTTCTGTCGACCATAATGTTTCCTGGTAGATCCACAACTGGGGCTTCAGTACATGATCATACAGAGTCAGAACACATTAATGTCACTAGGGACCCGTTGGTTCCGGATAATCCGCTTATAGATATATACATATATATATATTTTGGATATTTGTGTAGTTGTGTATTACATTATGTATATTCATATTTCATTTTTAATGGATGCTGAAATAATAGTATTCCTTCTCATGTGCTGGTCGCTCTGTTGGTAAAGCTCTAGGTCGGCCGTGACGACTTGGTGTCAGAAAGAAGCCAGAATGTTTATTCTTTTCCCGCTGCGGATAGAATACTGTGAAAGTCAACTCCTGGTCGACACGGGGCCCTGTCGCAAAGGATCGTACACAGGAAGCTAAGTGATAATTTATTCTTTACTTTGGAGTTATTTACATTGCCTGCACATGGGGGGAATGTGGTATTCGGAAAGGCATCCGATAGATTTACCCTATAGAAAGAGGGGATGTGTCTTATGTTGATCCTTTTCTATAACGTGGCGACAGGTTGCAGTGTGTCAGCTGTAGAAATGCTGAGGCTGAATCCAAAAGATACTGGAGTGTTTCCCTGGGACGGTGTACCGCTGTTGGGGAGGCCTCGGTTCAGTCAATCTTAGCAGATACCGCGGGTAAGTCTGACTACGTGAGTTGGATTCCCTCACAACGGTTGGTGACGCATTTGGTTGTGGGATGCAGTCATTTTAAAACGGTTGGATACTTTTCATTTTTCCTTTTTGGTGCAGATTGTGGAAGGTACAAGGTAAGAGTTCTGCAGCCTGGTTAGGTTCGCAGAAGCGGATGTTTTATGTCTGTTATCTACCACATCCACCGCATGTCGCTGGGTCTATCTGGCTGGAGCCCACTCTGGTGGAAACTCGTCTACTACTCTTCAGTCAGTCTGAGACTGGACTTGGACCTGTGAGTTACTCATGGAATAGAACAGAGGGGACATGCTGGGGTTTACCGATGATTCCCCTCACTGATTTTTTTAATAGATCTTAGCGATTACCCTCAGGAAGGGGAGGTAGTACGCAACGCCATACCAGAGTTGCATCAGGCTCAGGGCATTGTCCTGCTGTCAAAAAAATAAATAAATAAATGTTAGAATCTAAAGTTTCTTCTTATGAAGGTGCTTCAGCAAGTAAAGGTAGAAAATGGGTTAAATGCGTTTTTCCCCGCATTTAGCTTACCTAGGTTGATATCCAGGTTGTCTTTGCCATTTCACCGGAGTAATGGCGGTATGCTGGGTTTCTTTCAATAGTAAGAGCCATTGTTATTCTGTACTGAGACACTCTCCTGATTAAGGCGAGGTCAAAAAACGAGGGGTACAAATCGTTGTTTTTCTCTGACTGTTCTTCAACACAGGGTATAGCTGTTGTTTCCAATGACGCAGATGTCGGAGGTGGGTATCAGAGTGGAGGTTCTGTGTTTCCTGTGGACAGAGGTCTGAGGATTCAGAGTCGGATCAGTTTTACAGTGGCAATCCATCAATATGTTCCGTTGATGATGGAGTTGGTGCGGCCTTAGAGGCTTCTTGGTGAGTAGGTCAACTGCCAGGGTGGTTTTCACGGGGCCAGTTGGAAATGTGGTCCGGGTCTCACCTACACGTGCGGATTATAATCCTAATGGCCAGGATATTGCTCCTGTGGTGTCTGCTCAGTTCTCACCTCCTAGAGGGACGAAGGTTCGGAATCCAGGATGAAAGGCAGTTTTCCGAGACTGGGGAGCAGTCCTTGCAGGAGAAGTATTTCCAGAGGAAAAGGTCAAGCTGGGAAGCTTGTCAGCAATAAGCTTTCTTGAATTTAAAGCTATTTTCAATGAACATATGCTTCGTGATCTGCCCGTGTTAATTCTGTCGGACGACTTGCCAGCAGTGGTGTAAGTAAGCTGCTAGGGCGAAACAAGGAGCAAAGTGGCAATGGTAGAAGCCGAAAAAGGTTTTCCGCTGGGTGAAAAGACTGATAAACGCTATATTAGCAGCCTTCGTTCCGGATGTGTACGACGGAGAAATAGATTCCTCTGCAGACGCGATCTTCATCCGCGTGAAATACAGTCGTCATCAAGAGGTTTTCACTGCAGTGACAAGTTTTTGAGGAGTGCCTCAAGTCGACATGTTGGCATCTCGCCTCAACGAGAGATCTCAGAGATATTGTTCCGGGTCAGGGGACACTCAAGCTATAGCAGTGGACGTCCTCGGGACACCTGGGGTGTTTTCGGTTGGTCTATGTGTCCCCTCCGTTTTCACTCTTCGGTAGGTGATAAACGTAAGAAGAACAAAGGTTCAGGCGACCCTCATTGTTCCGGTCTAACCAAGGAGGGCTTGGTATCCAGTTCTTCAAGATTTACTCATAGAAGATCCATGGCCTCTTCCTCTACGTGAGGAACTTTTACAACAAGATCCGGGCGTGTATCAAGACGCGGGCGTCTGACGGCGTGGCGGTTGAACGTCATATCCCAGCCAAAAAGGCTATTCCCAGTGAAGTCATTTCCACACTTCTTCAGACTAGAAAAGTAGTAACGGCAAAGCCTTCCCAAGAAGGCTACTACGGAAAACTTTCAGTGGGGTCGTTCTTCTCCATTCTTTGCAAGCAGGTGTGGGTGCAGGCCTAAAGTTAGGCTCCATTTAAGTGCGGTTTTGGCCTTAGAAATTTTCTTTCAAGAAAGAATTGGCACCTTTTCCGGAAATTCGGACCTTCGTGAAAGGAGTACTGCACATCCAACCTCGATTTGTGCCCCGTTGGCACCGTGGGACCTTGACGTGGTGTTGCATTTTCTTGTGTCACGCTGTTTGGAACCTTTGTGAAAGGTTGTGTTAAAATTTCTTTTTTGTAAAGTGGTCATGCTATTGGCTTTGGCGTCCGCAAGGCGGGTGTCCGAAGTAGCGGCTTTGTCTCACAAGAGCCCTGTTTGATCTTCCATGGATAGAGAGGAATTGAGAACTCGGATAATAGTTCTGCCAAATGTATTTTCTGGGTTTCGCAGAAATCAGCCTATTTTGATTCCGGTGGTCACTTAGGCATTAGCTGATTCAAAGTCTCTCAATGTAGGCAGGGCTTTGAATATTTATGTCGCCAATTTGGCTCAGATTGGGGAAACAGAGGCTCTGTTTGTTTGGTATGCTCCCAGCATGATTGGGGCGCTTGCGTCTTTGCAGTCTGTTACACGCTGGATCTGTGATACGTGTCGGCGTGCTCTGTCTACGGCGGGATTGTCGTTACCGAAGTCGGTGGAGACCCAGTCTACTAGGAAGATGGGCTCTTCTTGGGCGGAGGCCCGAGGAGTCTCGGCGGTTCAACTTTGCCGAGCGGCTACTTGGTCGGGTTCAAACACTTTTGCGATGCTCTAAGGGTTTGATACCCTGGCTGAGGGGGACCTTTTGTTTGCTCAGTCGGTGCTGCAGAGTTGTCCGCACTCTCCCGCCCGGTCCGGAGCTTTGGTATAAACCCAATGGTCCTTTTGGAGTCCCCAGCAACCTCTAGGACGTATGAGAAAATAGGATTTTAATACCTACCTGTAAATCCTTTTCTCTTAGTCCGTAGAGGATGCTGGGCGCCCGTCACAGTGCGTACTGTGTCTGCAGTTATTGGTTATGGTTACACTCTGGTGGTGTTTCTTTCTGTCAGGCTGTGGCTGACATTGTTCATGCCATAGCATGCAGTGTTTTCTTATTGGTTGTGTTGACACACAGGTTTTGTTACATATTCTCTCAGCATGTGGCTGTGTATTTTTTCATACCGTTGGCTGGTATTCTATTGAATGCCACGTTTTGCGGTATGTTCGTGGTGTGAGCTGGTGTGACACTCACCGTGTTTAAACAATAAATTCTTTCCTCGAAATGTCTGTCTCTCCTGGGCACAGTTCCTATAACTGAGGTCTGGGGGAGGGGAATAGAGGGAGGAGCCAGTTCACACCCAGTCAAAGTCTTTTTAGTGTTCCCAAGCTCCTGCGGATCCCGTCTATACCCCATGGTCCTTTTGGAGTCCTTAGCATCCTCTACGGACTAAGAGAAAAGGATTTACCGGTAGGTATTAAAATCCTATTATTTGTCCAGAAACTATTAGGTTCACATACAAATACGCAGGTGCAAGGCAATATATGAGGATAACACCATACCAGCTACTTGTGTTCTTCTAAACTGACTATCTGTATTGTAATGTTTAATGTTAGTCTTATTATCCCTTGTATATGAACCACTATTCTATAATATGTAGCCCTTTGCAGCATGTTGGTTGGCAGATGAAACAAGGGTACCAGAGTAGAAATGCAAGTGGAAAACAATAATGGGTGCTAGACTATCCCTCTCTCTCTTTGATGGAAGGTGGATTTATTAAGTCACAGACATTCCATTCCTGCAAAGTCTTTGGCTATAGCAGGCTTTGGAAAAAGCAGTGCTTTCTTCCATGATGGATCTGCCATGCATCACACTTCTGCCTATAACTTTGTTGTGGTCACTTTAGCTATCTTTCTGACACTGGGCACTGATGCTTTGTCTTTAGCCCCTTTCTGTTATCCAGTGCAATCTTGGTAGTTACGGAACACCCATGAACTTATTGTTCAGTTCTCTGATAGTCCAGTCTAACTGCAGCCTGCCCTCAGTGCTTATCATTCACTCATTTCATCTCTAAACTTGGTAGGACAACAACAACTGATTTTAAACACTGGGAAAATTCAATTTATGCACTCGGTAACTAAGAACCATAGAGGCGCTCAGGAAAATGAGAAAAGATAGTGATGTCAGCAGTACATCTCTTAGCATTGATTCTCCAACAGCTTCCTCTAAAAGCTTCAAAACAGCCCCCCCCCCCCCCCCCCACCACCACCCTCTCCCCGGGATTAATATTCCTCCAGGTTATACAGGGTGTGTCACTCTCTCCCTCTTGCACACAAAGGGGCATTACATATATGTACATTATACTATATATGCCATTTATATAAATATAAATATATCTACAGTATCTAAACTAAATTTTGACAGGGGGTTTCCGGCTTGCCAGGGCAGAAAGCAGATCCAGGACCCCAAGGAACAAAGGGAGCGAAGGTATGGAATTTTGTAAATCGCTTTACACTTTGCTTGTTTTTGCATTTTTGCATAAAATAAAAAGCATTTATTTATATTGTATTTTCCCGTTAGTAAATGTGCTTCTCACTATATACTATACTAGATATCATAGACTGACACATCTGGTAAATGTGATGCAATACATACTTAGAATAAGAGATAACCCATAATCTAAATTTAAATTAATTGCAGATCCATTTTATATATATAAAATGTGGGAAGGGGCATCATAGCATGGGCTTTCTCTGGGATCAATCTTGTCATGCCTCTTCCCCACAAGGCATCCGCCTTATGTCCCTGTTGGAAAAATGTGTGTATGTGAGGGGGTGCGGCGCCAATTCTCTTCCTGGCACAGGGCACCAAAAAGTCTAGTTACAGCTCTGGTTATACCTACAGTACTAATATATATATATATATATATATATATATATATATTTGCCTGATGGGGACTTTGAGCCTGATTCTGATGTGCTCACTGTTAGCATCACTGCTGTGTCCTTGGATGGGGTCCGGTATGCAATATCTGCTGACGGAATCCCGGCTGGCAGGAGACTGATGCCAAAATCCCGACAGCTGGCATCCCGGTGGCGAGCAAAGCGAGTCCCCTCGTGGGTACGCTGAACTCGCCATGCTTCGTGCCCGGAGTTTGCCATACTATTTTATTCCCCCATGAGTGGGATACGGGGCTTTGGTCGGCATACCGGCCAGCAGCTTTTCGGCGGCTATCGGGATTCCTGCATCCATCTCCTGGCTGCCGGGATCCCGACAGGCAGTAACTGAAGTGCATCCCCTTTGATTGCAGTACCAATGCTAACATTTTTCCTGGTAATTTCCTTACTGGGTATACACAAAATGCCAGGAAAATAGCTGCCGCGCCATTGTCTCAGTGATTTTGCATAGCTGCCAAAGCAGACGCGGGACTCTGAAGAGGTGAGTTTAGAAGAAGTGGATGCAGTGTGGGCTCCCCTGTACATGAGGGGCCGTATGCTTTGCATACACTGCACCCATTATTAGATATGCCATTACATATATATTTTTATCGCTATACTGTGCTACAGTGTATTGTAGCACTACAAAATTAATTGCCGATTAAATCTTCCAATCCCTTTTGCAGGACTGGATTAAGGGCCACATGGGTTTACGATCAAAGATCTATACAGAAGGAAAGTTTTCTGAAAAAAATAGAAATACAATTTCTATGGCTAACTGTGGGGTCAGCTAGGTGGATGGTCATCATCATGCTTTCATAATGATCGGCCTATTGTAAGGTAGAGGATTATTTTATAGTGGAGATCAGTTTGTGAGTATCACCTCAGTAGGCTGATCGTAAACGGCCTTTGTGATGACACTTAGCTTTGTTAGTCAATGCTTGGTATAGAACTGCCAGTTACCAGCTGTATCTGCTGACATGATATCTCTATTTTAACCTAAATCAGTGTTCACCCAAGAAAAATTTGGACAGCTGGTTGGCATTAAGACGTAGTTACATAGAACGATAAATAGATACATAGATGGTAAAGCAACGGTGAAGTGCATTCAGGTAGCAATTTATCATCTCAATAGGCTTACCATGTGACTGACTAACATCATAAATAGCCTTTGTTATGTATTCGTTAGATACAGGCAAGTTATAATTTATCACATCAGTAAGCTGAGTCATGATCATGTGACTGGCTAACAACAAATACAGCCTTTGTGATGTCACTAGGATTGTGTAGAACAGTCACTGCTTGGTATAGAACTTTCAGTTACTAACTGTATCAGCTGACATGATATCTCACAGTGTAAGGTAAGCTTATTTTTACCAAAATCAGTGTTCCACCAAGAAAAATTTGGCTAGCCAGTTGGCATTAAGAAGTAGTAGGATGGGGGCAGTGTAATACTTCACAATAATGACAAATTTTAAAATCCTAACATTATATTGATCTGAATTTGAGATTAAAATTTTCTGTATCAATTATTCACTTCTTAGAGGCCCAGTTGTCTGCAGCTTTTTTTATAACCAGAATCTGTACAGTTTGATTTCTCTTGTGAAATCAGTGTGCTCTCTGCCTCATGTGATTCCTTAAAACCACTTAACTGGCATGGTCAGATTTCATGCAACTGCGCCGTACCAGCTTGTCCCCCCGTTTTTGACGAGGAGATGCGTTCTGCAGATGTGCATAACATAATGTTTAAATATTCTAAAAAATAGTTTTTCAACTTTAATATTTAATATTTAATATAATATTTTTTTTTTAAACGATGTTGTTAACGCTTTTGAAGGGAAAAAAATCGTCAGTTAAGTGGTTTTTAAATAGGTTTTAATTCGTTTTAGAGTAGAAATCCACATTCACATTCAGCTGTGCTTACTGTTATAGTCACTCCAATAGCAGCTAGTTATGCTAAATTTGGTATTCTTTGTGCTCATATGTTGTTGAAAAGTTTGTTTCACTAACAATTGTTTGCTGAAATCTTTATCTACAGTAGGTGACTAAAATATGTATTTGTCGGTACTGATTAATTTACTCCAAACTCTGGAGAGTTTGGCTTATTGTGAATTTTGATATGTCATCTATTGTTCAGCATATTTCAGCATTTGATTTTTTCTATGGCATTTACTGTTTGAACTTGTTTTCATTTCTTGATTACAGCACTGCCCTCGTTTTCACATTAATTTCTATCATTGACGGTGTATTTGGGACCAGTCTATTAGGATACTATTATTGGCAACATTAGGGACAGACAGCTCCTGTTACATAAGTGATCCCATGAGTTATTTTGAGTATTGATATAAGGTATACAAAGATTTTCACTTACAGAAGAAGCCAGGCTCATCTAGTGTGGCTACATCGCAGGCGGGCACTCTTGGCACGGCTAGGCGATCCAGTTTTAGCCGTGCAGAGGCAGCCTACAGCGACGCTCCCATTCATGCGAATGGTACTTACACGCTCAAGACACCGATCCCCGCGATCGCCCTGTTGCGCCGGGGCGCAGAAGTAGCCGCAATGAGTGTGACTACATCTGTATATTCAATATTGATTTTATGTTTTTATTTAATAATCTATGAGTACTCGAGCGTATTATTTAAGTTTACTGAATAAAAGTTATATTTTAATTATACTATTTGTGTATATATAAAAAGAGTGCCCCAGAGGTTTTGTATCACTTGCTCTAATACACTCATCTGTGCAGACTCCTCATTGATCTTGAATTTAATTGAAATGTTATATGAATATGATTTGTTATATCTCACAGTGTATGTAAGCTTAATTTCATCTAAATTTTATATACAGTATATACATTTTTTTCATAATTTCTGAGGAAATATAATTTTAACGTAAGATTTATGTTCAACCTTTTGGCCAGCTGACTGTGTGGTCATCATTATGCTGTCACATTGCTTTAGTTTAAAAATCACTACTTTTTATAGAACTGTCAGTTGTCAGCTGGATCTGCTGATCATTTTCACAACCTACTGTAAATAATACATGAACATAAAGGTAGATTGATTTGACTGGTGAAATGCATGCAGATTCAGTTTTATTTCCTTGGTAGGCTTATGTGTCTGACTAACATAAACAGCCATTGTGATATCACTCAGCTTTGGTATACTGTGAATTTGTGTATTTTGTTGAAACGAACTCAAGTCTCAGCAATCAAATGTATCTTTCTTAATATGATTTTTCACAGTGCAAGGTAAGCATACTGATAGATAGCAGGGACGTGCAGTCAGCCTGTCATTAATGATTAAAATAATACAAAGTAGATACTTATGACACATATTCTGGGTCATAAGTATCTCCTTTATAGTAATCTAATCATTATCACTGTGTAACTTATGTTTATTGTTTTGATGGCTGTAAAGCGTCTTGAGTCCTGTTTGGTGAAAGAGCGCTCTATAAATAAAATTATTATTATAATTATTATAAATGGGGTTGGGAGGTACCGATCGTGCCTCCCATTGTCAATGGGAAAGGGACCGGAGCGGGGGGCGGGCGCGTGTGCCTCCCATTGTCAATGGGAAAGGGACTGGAGCAGGGGGCGGGTGTGGGCGGGGCCAAGCCATGGGCAGTAAAAACCCATTGAAAATACATTGTAAAGCGGCACCATTAGAAGTGCCGCTTTCATACAGGGACGTGCTTTCAACCCATGAAAGCACACCCCTGTCAGTGAGGCCACAGTGATTGGCCAGCGGATCCGTCACTGGATCCGCTGTCATCACTGTGTAGGCGCGGCGGTGGTGCAGGCGTCGGTGGTGGCGTGATGCGGGGGATGTGGGGGGGCGGTGGTGGGGGCGAGACGCGGCAGACGTGATAGTATTAGTGGCAGGCAGGGATCCGAGATCCCTGACTGCCATTCTGCAGAGTTTGGCAGCGGAGCGCTACAAGTTTCAAAAATGTCGCGTCAGCGTAATTTTTTAAATTCAAGATGGCCGCAGCTCACTGAGTCATCGCCCTGCCCCCTCCGGCTGACTTATATAAGTCAGTGCGAGGCAACGGCATCAGTCCGACGGCAGAGGAGGAGCAGTGAAGAGCTCCTGAAGAAAGAAGACGCCGTGGAAGTCCTGGATGGGCGGCAGCTATACAAAAGAGCTTAACAGCCGCCGCCAGAGGCGTAACTAGGGTTTTCAGTAGAGATGAGCGGGTTCGGTTTCTCTGAATCCGAACCCGCACGAACTTCATGTTTTTTTTCACGGGTCCGAGCGACTCGGATCTTCCCGCCTTGCTCGGTTAACCTGAGCGCGCCCGAACGTCATCATGACGCTGTCGGATTCTCGCGAGACTCGGATTCTATATAAGGAGCCGCGCGTCGCCGCCATTTTCACACGTGCATTGAGATTGATAGGGAGAGGACGTGGCTGGCGTCCTCTCCATTTAGATTAGGAGAGAGAGAGATTGACCTGAGGCTGATACTGTAGAAGAGAGTGCAGAGTTTAGTGACTGACCACAGTGACCACCAGCAGTGCAGTTGTTTTATTTAATATATCCGTTCTCTGCCTGAAAAAAACGGTACACACAGTGACTCAGTCACATACCATATCTGTGTGCACTGCTCAGCCCAGTGTGCTGCATGCCTGCATCATCTATGTATATATTATATATCTGACTGTGCTCAGCTCACACAGCTTATAATTGTGGGGGAGACTGGGGAGCACTGCAGTGCCAGTTATAGGTTATAGCAGGAGCCAGGAGTACAAGACAGTCACATACCATATCTGTGTGCACTGCTCAGCCCAGTGTGCTGCATCATCTATGTATATATTATATATCTGACTGTGCTCAGCTCACACAGCTTATAATTGTGGGGGAGACTGGGGAGCACTGCAGTGCCAGTTATAGGTTATAGCAGGAGCCAGGAGTACATATTATATTAAAATTAAACAGTGCACACTTTTGCTGCAGGAGTGCCACTGCCAGTGTGACTGACCAGTGACCTGACCACACTGACCACCAGTATAGTTAGTAGTATACTATATTGTGATTGCCTGAAAAAGTTAAACACTCGTCGTGTGACTTCACTTGTGTGGTGTTTTTTTTTTTATTCTATAAAAAACTCATTCTGCTGACAGACAGTGTCCAGCAGGTCCGTCATTATATAATATATATACCTGTCCGGCTGCAGTAGTGATATATATATATTTTTTATATCATTATTTATCATCCAGTCGCAGCAGACACAGTACGGTAGTTCACGGCTGTAGCTACCTCTGTGTCGGCACTCGGCAGTCCATCCATAATTGTATACCACCTACCCGTGGTTTTTTTTTCTTTCTTCTTTATACATACATACTACTACATCTCTTTATCAACCAGTCTATATTAGCAGCAGACACAGTACAGTACGGTAGTTCACGGCTGTGGCTACCTCTGTGTCGGCACTCGGCAGTCCGTCCATAATTGTATACCACCTAACCGTGGTTTTTTTTTCTTTCTTCTTCATACATACATACTACGACATCTCTTTATCAACCAGTCTATATTAGCAGCAGACACAGTACAGTACGGTAGTTCACGGCTGTGGCTACCTCTGTGTCGGCACTCGGCAGTCCGTCCATAATTGTATACCACCTAACCGTGGTTTTTTTTTCTTTCTTCTTTATACATACATACTACGACATCTCTTTATCAACCAGTCTATATTAGCAGCAGACACAGTACAGTACGGTAGTTCACGGCTGTGGCTACCTCTGTGTCGGCACTCGGCAGTCCGTCCATAATTGTATACCACCTAACCGTGGTTTTTTTTTCTTTCTTCTTCATACATACATACTACGACATCTCTTTATCAACCAGTCTATATTAGCAGCAGACACAGTACAGTACGGTAGTTCACGGCTGTGGCTACCTCTGTGTCGGCACTCGGCAGTCCATCCATAATTGTATACCACCTACCCGTGGTTTTTTTTTCTTTCTTCTTTATACATACATACTACTACATCTCTTTATCAACCAGTCTATATTAGCAGCAGACACAGTACAGTACGGTAGTTCACGGCTGTGGCTACCTCTGTGTCGGCACTCGGCAGTCCGTCCATAATTGTATACCACCTACCCGTGGTTTTTTTTTCTTTCTTCTTCATACATACATACTACGACATCTCTTTATCAACCAGTCTATATTAGCAGCAGACACAGTACAGTACGGTAGTTCACGGCTGTGGCTACCTCTGTGTCGGCACTCGGCAGTCCGTCCATAATTGTATACCACCTACCCGTGGTTTTTTTTTCTTTCTTCTTCATACATACATACTACGACATCTCTTTATCAACCAGTCTATATTAGCAGCAGACACAGTACAGTACGGTAGTTCACGGCTGTGGCTACCTCTGTGTCGGCACTCGGCAGTCCGTCCATAATTGTATACCACCTAACCGTGGTTTTTTTTTCTTTCTTCTTCATACATACATACTACGACATCTCTTTATCAACCAGTCTATATTAGCAGCAGACACAGTACGGTAGTTCACGGCTGTAGCTACCTCTGTGTCGGCACTCGGCAGTCCGTCCATAATTGTATACTAGTATCCATCCATCTCCATTGTTTACCTGAGGTGCCTTTTAGTTGTGCCTATTAAAATATGGAGAACAAAAATGTTGAGGTTCCAAAATTAGGGAAAGATCAAGATCCACTTCCACCTCGTGCTGAAGCTGCTGCCACTAGTCATGGCCGAGACGATGAAATGCCAGCAACGTCGTCTGCCAAGGCCGATGCCCAATGTCATAGTACAGAGCATGTCAAATCCAAAACACCAAATATCAGTAAAAAAAGGACTCCAAAACCTAAAATAAAATTGTCGGAGGAGAAGCGTAAACTTGCCAATATGCCATTTACCACACGGAGTGGCAAGGAACGGCTGAGGCCCTGGCCTATGTTCATGGCTAGTGGTTCAGCTTCACATGAGGATGGAGGCACTCAGCCTCTCGCTAGAAAAATGAAAAGACTCAAGCTGGCAAAAGCAGTAGCACCGCAAAGAACTGTGCGTTCTTCGAAATCCCAAATCCACAAGGAGAGTCCAATTGTGTCGGTTGCGATGCCTGACCTTCCCAACACTGGACATGAAGAGCATGCGCCTTCCACCATTTGCACGCCCCCTGCAAGTGCTGGAAGGCAGAATATGGCCGTTGACATGCCTGGTGAAAATACCAAAAAAATCAGCTCTTCGGTGTGGAACTATTTCAACAGAAATGCGGACAACAGGTGTCAAGCCGTGTGTTCCCTTTGTCAAGCTGTAATAAGTAGGGGTAAGGACGTTAACCACCTCGGAACATCCTCCCTTATACGTCACCTGCAGCGCATTCATAATAAGTCAGTGACAAGTTCAAAAACTTTGGGTGACAGCGGAAGCAGTCCACTGACCAGTAAATCCCTTCCTCTTGTAACCAAGCTCACGCAAACCACCCCACCAACTCCCTCAGTGTCAATTTCCTCCTTCCCCAGGAATGCCAATAGTCCTGCAGGCAATGTCACTGGCAATTCTGACGAGTCCTCTCCTGCCTGGGATTCCTCCGATGCATCCTTGCGTGTAACGCCTACTGCTGCTGGCGCTGCTGTTGTTGCTGCTGGGAGTCGATGGTCATCCCAGAGGGGAAGTCGTAAGCCCACTTGTACTACTTCCAGTAAGCAATTGACTGTTCAACAGTCCTTTGCGAGGAAGATGAAATATCACAGCAGTCATCCTGCTGCAAAGCGGATAACTGAGGCCTTGACAACTATGTTGGTGTTAGACGTGCGTCCGGTATCCGCCGTTAGTTCACAGGGAACTAGACAATTTATTGAGGCAGTGTGCCCCCGTTACCAAATACCATCTAGGTTCCACTTCTCTAGGCAGGCGATACCGAGAATGTACACGGACGTCAGAAAAAGACTCACCAGTGTCCTAAAAAATGCAGTTGTACCCAATGTCCACTTAACCACGGACATGTGGACAAGTGGAGCAGGGCAGGGTCAGGACTATATGACTGTGACAGCCCACTGGGTAGATGTATGGACTCCCGCCGCAAGAACAGCAGCGGCGGCACCAGTAGCAGCATCTCGCAAACGCCAACTCTTTCCTAGGCAGGCTACGCTTTGTATCACCTGTTTCCAGAATACGCACACAGCTGAAAACCTCTTACGGCAACTGAGGAAGATCATCGCGGAATGGCTTACCCCAATTGGACTCTCCTGTGGATTTGTGGCATCGGACAACGCCAGCAATATTGTGTGTGCATTAAATATGGGCAAATTCCAGCACGTCCCATGTTTTGCACATACCTTGAATTTGGTGGTGCAGAATTATTTAAAAAACGACAGGGGCGTGCAAGAGCAGCTGTCGGTGGCCAGAAAAATTGCGGGACACTTTCGGCGTACAGGCACCACGTACAGAAGACTGGAGCACCACCAAAAACTACTGAACCTGCCCTGCCATCATCTGAAGCAAGAAGTGGTAACGAGGTGGAATTCAACCCTCTATATGCTTCAGAGGTTGGAGGAGCAGCAAAAGGCCATTCAAGCCTATACAATTGAGCACGATATAGGAGGTGGAATGCACCTGTCTCAAGCGCAGTGGAGAATGATTTCAACGTTGTGCAAGGTTCTGATGCCCTTTGAACTTGCCACACGTGAAGTCAGTTCAGACACTGCCAGCCTGAGTCAGGTCATTCCCCTCATCAGGCTTTTGCAGAAGAAGCTGGAGACATTGAAGGAGGAGCTAACACGGAGCGATTCCGCTAGGCATGTGGGACTTGTGGATGGAGCCCTTAATTCGCTTAACAAGGATTCACGGGTGGTCAATCTGTTGAAATCAGAGCACTACATTTTGGCCACCGTGCTCGATCCTAGATTTAAAGCCTACCTTGGATCTCTCTTTCCGGCAGACACAAGTCTGCTGGGGTTGAAAGACCTGCTGGTGAGAAAATTGTCAAGTCAAGCGGAACGCGACCTGTCAACATCTCCTCCTTCACATTCTCCCGCAACTGGGGGTGCGAGGAAAAGGCTCAGAATTCCGAGCCCACCCGCTGGCGGTGATGCAGGGCAGTCTGGAGCGACTGCTGATGCTGACATCTGGTCCGGACTGAAGGACCTGACAACGATTACGGACATGTCGTCTACTGTCACTGCATATGATTCTCTCACCATTGAAAGAATGGTGGAGGATTATATGAGTGACCGCATCCAAGTAGGCACGTCACACAGTCCATACTTATACTGGCAGGAAAAAGAGGCAATTTGGAGGCCATTGCACAAACTGGCTTTATTCTACCTAAGTTGCCCTCCCACAAGTGTGTACTCCGAAAGAGTGTTTAGTGCCGCCGCTCACCTTGTCAGCAATCGGCGTACGAGGTTACATCCAGAAAATGTGGAGAAGATGATGTTCATTAAAATGAATTATAATCAATTCCTCCGCGGAGACATTGACCAGCAGCAATTGCCTCCACAAAGTACACAGGGAGCTGAGATGGTGGATTCCAGTGGGGACGAATTGATAATCTGTGAGGAGGGGGATGTACACGGTGATATATCGGAGGGTGATGATGAGGTGGACATCTTGCCTCTGTAGAGCCAGTTTGTGCAAGGAGAGATTAATTGCTTCTTTTTTGGGGGGGGTCCAAACCAACCCGTCATATCAGTCACAGTCGTGTGGCAGACCCTGTCACTGAAATGATGGGTTGGTTAAAGTGTGCATGTCCTGTTTTGTTTATACAACATAAGGGTGGGTGGGAGGGCCCAAGGACAATTCCATCTTGCACCTCTTTTTTCTTTTATTTTTCTTTGCGTCATGTGCTGTTTGGGGAGGGTTTTTTGGAAGGGACATCCTGCGTGACACTGCAGTGCCACTCCTAAATGGGCCCGGTGTTTGTGTCGGCCACTAGGGTCGCTAATCTTACTCACACAGTCAGCTACCTCATTGCGCCTCTTTTTTTCTTTGCGTCATGTGCTGATTGGGGAGGGTTTTTTGGAAGGGACATCCTGCGTGACACTGCAGTGCCACTCCTAAATGGGCCCGGTGTTTGTGTCGGCCACTAGGGTCGCTAATCTTACTCACACAGTCAGCTACCTCATTGCGCCTCTTTTTTTCTTTGCGTCATGTGCTGATTGGGGAGGGTTTTTTGGAAGGGACATCCTGCGTGACACTGCAGTGCCACTCCTAAATGGGCCCGGTGTTTGTGTCGGCCACTAGGGTCGCTAATCTTACTCACACAGTCAGCTACCTCATTGCGCCTCTTTTTTTCTTTGCGTCATGTGCTGATTGGGGAGGGTTTTTTGGAAGGGACATCCTGCGTGACACTGCAGTGCCACTCCTAGATGGGCCAGGTGTTTGTGTCGGCCACTAGTGTCGCTTAGCTTAGTCATCCAGCGACCTTGGTGCAAATTTTAGGACTAAAAATAATATTGTGAGGTGTGAGGTATTCAGAATAGACTGAAAATGAGTGGAAATTATGGTTTTTGAGGTTAATAATAATATGGGATCAAAATGACCCCCAAATTCTATGATTTAAGCTGTTTTTTAGTGTTTTTTTAAAAAAACACCCGAATCCAAAACACACCCGAATCCGACAAAAAAAATTCGGTGAGGTTTTGCCAAAACGCGGTCGAACCCAAAACACGCCCGCGGAACCGAACCCAAAACCAAAACACAAAACCCGAAAAATTTCAGGCGCTCATCTCTAGTTTTCAGAGCCCAGGGCAGGATGAAGAGTGGCGCCCACCCCCACACAAAAAAACAAAAAAACCACACACACACAAAAAGAAGTATGTGCGCGTGGCCACACACCAGAAGGGGTGTGGCCACTGAAAATGGGGCGTGCCAACATGACTATCGCCTACCCCCTGTGTCGCCTCTCAGCACACTATCACCTGCCCCTTGTGTCGTCTCTCAGCACACCTTCATTCAATTTTTACACAGTAAGCATGCAGAGTCCCCTTTTTACACAGTGCCTGGTACACAATTGCCCCACAGTGCCAGATACACAGTGCCCCACAGTTCCAGATACACAGTGCCCCACAGTGTCAGATCCACAGTGACAGATACAGGGCTCCACAGTGCCAGATACATATTGCCCCACAGTGCCAGATGCAATGCCCCACAGTGCCAGATACACAGTGTCCCACAGTGCCAAATATACATTGCCCCACAGTGCCAGATACAATGCCCCACAATGCCAGTTACAATGCCCCACATTGCCAGATACAATGCCCCACAGTGCCAGTTACAATGCCCACAGTGCCAGTTACATGCCCCACAGTGCCAGTTACATGCCCCACAGTGCCAGACACAATGCCCCACAGTGCCAGTTACATGCCCCATAGCGCCAGTTACAATGCCTCACAGTGCCAGTTACAATGTCCCACAGTGCCAGATACAATGCCCCACAGTGCCAGTTACATGCCCCACAGTGCCAGTTACATGCCCCACAGTGCCAGATACAATGCCCCACAGTGCCAGTTACATGCCCCACAGTGCCAGATACAATGCCCCACAGTGCCAGTTACATGCTCCACAGTGCCAGATACAATGCCCCACAGTGCCAGTTACATGCCCCACAGTGCCAGATACAAGACCCCACAGTGCCAGATACAAGACACCCCCCCCCCCCGCTTACTTCAGTCAGGATCCGATTCCCATCAGTTACCGCTGCCCTGTGCTATGTGAGGGGAAACGAGCGCAGCGCCTCTCCTGCCCCTCAACGCTCCAGGTCTCCGGCTGCGACTATCTTAAATGTGGCGCCGGTTCGTTAGCCAATCAGAGCTCGTGGACCGGCAGCCAATCAGGAGCTGGTCCGCAAGCTCTGATTGGCTAACGCCGCCGGAGACCAGACACGCAGCAGCAGTGAGCACATCGAGGGGCAGGAGAGACGCTGCGCTCTCCTCCCCTCACATTGTAGCGGTACGGGGGCGGGTGGGTGGGCATGATGCCCTGGCCACTGGCGGCACCTCCCTCTGCTGGGCCTGCCAAGGTGCTCGCACGTGCCCCACTCGCCTTACCTTAGTTACGCCTCTGGCCACCACCCACCAGGTGAAGACGCCAGAGGCCCTGGGAAGGCGGCGACCATGCAAAAGAGCTTTAAGGCCACCGCCTCCCAGATGAAGACACCCGAGGAAGACGC
This sequence comes from Pseudophryne corroboree, assembly GCF_028390025.1. Classification (NCBI taxonomy): domain Eukaryota; kingdom Metazoa; phylum Chordata; class Amphibia; order Anura; family Myobatrachidae; genus Pseudophryne; species Pseudophryne corroboree. Next base: position 274,215,300 of record NC_086448.1, on the reverse strand, counting down.
CGGAAGCCCTTGGAAGGCGGCGGCCCCCCAGGTGAAGACACCAGAAGCCCTGGGAAAGCGGCGGCCATGCAAAAGAGCTTAAAGGCCGCCGCTCCCAGGTGAAGACCCTGACTAATAAAACATGTGGTGTTTTATTTTAATATTTTCTTTACAGGTGGACTACAGGTGCCAGCGGGCCCTTTATGTCCGGGCATGCTGGCACTTGTGGTTCTCCAAGTGCCAGCATGCTGGGGCAGGCTTGCTGGGACCTGTAGGTCACCTGTAAAGAACAATATTAACATACAATGAACCCCGCACCCACCGCCACCAGGGGTGCGGGGCATATCACTTTATTTTTTGGGGGCCCGCTTTCCGAGGAATTCCAGCCCTGGGCTGACTGGCTTGGGGGGCTGTTTAATGTTATGGCAGGGGGACCCCACACTGAGTGCCTCCCCTGCTATGGCATTACCCCTCCTGGCTGATTCTGCCTGGTGCTGGTTTTAGTGATGTGTGGGGGACTACACTTTTTTTCCCCTCTATGGGGGAGTGGGGTGGGGCGGTGGTTAGCTGCCAGTGCCTCCCCAGCCACTGACCTCACCGCATGTCACTGATCGATAGATAGATAGATAGATAGATAGATAGATAGATAGATAGATAGATAGATAGATAGATAGATAGATATGTGACTTTTAATGTTGTAACTGCGACTAGGAAACAGTGTCGGACTGGGACATGAAGGGTCCTCAAGGGGTATGCAGTGGTGGGGACCCATGTTCAGAGGCTTGGCTATCCATTAACGAGTGCATGATCTGGGCCCCCTATACATATATATATATATATATATATATATACATATATATATACATATATATATATATATATATGTATATGTATATATATATATATATATATATACTAACAATTCCAAGTTCAGGCTCTCACTAGTCTTTCATCAAATAACACCTCCGGACACTCAAGCGTGATCTATATTAAATACTGCTAGTGCATGCTTGATAACATACCAGACTAATTGCAGCAATGCACTGTGGAAAATACACCATAGTCCTGTACAGAACAATGGGACAGATTTATTAAGCCCGGTGAAGTGATAAAGTGGAAGGTGGTAAAGGACCAGCCAATCTGCTCCTAACTGTCATTTTTCAAACCGAGCCTGTGACATGGCAGTTAGGATCTGATTGGCTGGTCCTTTATCACCTTCCACTTTATCACTTCACCAAGCTTAATAAATCTGCCCCAATGTAACATACCGTATATACTCGAGTATAAGTCGACCCAAATATAAGCCGAGGCACCTAATTTTACCACAAAAACCTGGGAAAACTTATTGACTCGAGTATAAGCCTAGGGTGGGAAATGCAGCTCTACCCGTACACAGACCTCATAGCGCCAGATATGCCCCACAGTGCCAGATATGCCCCACAGTGCCAGATGTGCCAGATATGCCCCACAGTGCCAGATATGCCCCACAGTGCCAGATATGCCCCACAGTGCCAGATGTGCCAGATATGCCCCACAGTGCCAGATGTGCCAGATATGCCCCACAGTGCCAGATGTGCCAGATATGCCCCACAGTGCCAGATGTGCCTAACAGTGCCAGATATGCCCCACAGTGCCAGCTATGCCCCACAGTGCCAGATATGCCCCACAGTGCCAGCTATGCCCCACAGTGGCAGATGTGCCAGATATGCCCCACAGTGCCAGATGTGCCATATATGCCCCACAGTGCCAGCTATGCCCCACAGTGCCAGATGTGCCAGCTATGCCCCACAGTGCCAGATGTGCCAGATATGCCCCACAGTGCCAGATGTGCCCCACAGTGCCAGATATGCCCCACAGTGCCAGCTATGCCCCACAGTGCCAGATGTGCCAGATATGCCCCACAGTGCCAGCTATGCCCCACAGTGCCAGATGTGCCAGATATGCCCCACAGTGCCAGATATGCCCTACAGTGCCAGGTGTGCCAGATATGCCCCACAGTGCCAGGTGTGCCAGATATGCCCCACAGTGCCAGGTGTGCCAGATATGCCCCACAGTGCCAGATATGCCCCACAGTGCTAGATACTTACCCTCCGTCGCTCCCGCGCTGTCTTCTGAAGGAGGGACACGGAGAGCACAGCGCGCAGCTCTCCTGTGTCCCTCCTGCGTCTCCGGCGGCAGCGGCGTGTGTGTGTTAAAGGAAGTGCCGGTTCGTGCACTTCCTTTAACACACACACGCCGCTGCCGCCGGACACGCAGGAGGGACACAGGAGAGCCGCGCGCTGTGCCCTCCGTGTCCCTCCTAAATCCTGACTCGAGTATAAGCCAAAGTGGCTTTTTCAGCACAAAAAAAAGTGCTGAAATAGTCGGCTTATACTCGAGTATATACGGTACATATATATATAATGTATAGTTCAAGGGCACAATCTGGAACCTGATTGCTAGAGGAAGGGGTGGGCCTCGAGGCAGTGGGTCCCACTGGGGGTTCCCCTGGACCCCTATGGGCCAGTCCAACCCTGCTAGGTAACCAGCATTAGGGCTGCAGAAATACATGCTGTGTATAGAGCAGGGCCAATATGATTTTAGCTCTGCAGTTGGGTAGATAGATAGAAATGGCTTTTCACAGTGCGGGATACTGCTGTTGCCAACCCTAATGTTGGACAGTCTTTCTGGTATACAGTGCACTCTAACTGAAACAGGGACAATCTCTAAAAATAATCTATATAAAAGTTCCACTGAGTAAAATAAATCCACAGTGATTACAGTTTGAAACTGACTCTTGGTCAATGCATTTCATTTTTTCAAAGCACCCCTGATATTCTGGCATACTGTGGGACTGGTACAGCTGGGCCATCAACAGTCACTACGTGTTATACATGATATCACTGCATTTTTCTGTGACTCTGATGTTGGCGACTAAGGGGGACATGTACTAAGCAGTGATAAGAGTGGAGAAGTGAGCCAGAGAAGAAGCCAACCAGCATTGATGTAACATTTATAATTTGCATAATATAAAATTATACAGAACAGATGATTGGTTGCCATGGGCAACTTCTCCACTGGCTCACTTCTCCACTCTTATCACTGCTTAGTACATGTCCCCTAAGGGGGGTATTTTTCAATGCTTGGAGAGAGATAAAATGTGAGAGATAAAGTTCAACCAATCAGCTTCAAACACAGCCTGTAAAATGTAAGGTAGAAGCTGATTAGCTAGTACTTTATCTCTCACAATTTTATCTCTCCCTGAGCTTTGATAAATACCCCACAATGACAACTTGAAAAAAATGCACATTTGTTCATTGGACTATAGATTGAGTGCCTCTGTTATCCCAAAGTAATTTAAGACCGATGCAGCCCCACTATCTGCAGTTCCCACTTACTTGGCAGAATTTGCTAGTGGTTACAGCCCAAGTTCTGAAAGTGTAATCAGTCCACTAGCACATATAAAACTATACATATAGCGGAGTGGGAACTGTGGGTAGTTTCCACGGGATGTAGGTATGTGACTCGGCGATCACATTACCTCCCCCTACATCCCACCCGCTGAGAATCCCTACGATAGGCACGCCAACCAGCAGGGACTATTCCCACTCGTGGGTGTTCATGACACCCATAGAGTGGAAATGGAACCCATGGCAACTGCAGGTCGCCACCGAGCCCGCAGCATTGGGCTGCTAACCTTCGGGATCCCGAACGCTGGCATCCCGATACACACCCAGTTTCCATGCAACCTTGAGATATTCTATTTATTACTCTGCAATATAGCTAGATAGCTAGATAGATAGATAGATAGATAGATAGATAGATAGATAGATAGACCAGATCCTACAATCCCACCTGAGCTAGTATCTGTCCACATCCAGATGAACATCATACAGATTTCAAGGTAATGCTTACACCTTAACGATGACATGTATTATATGGTAATTATTCTTACACATTTTATCTAAGACTGTGATATACTGCGGTGGACAAATTATACATTTACTATAGTATCAGTGTTTTCAAAGCTTTTTTTGCAGTTTGTAACTACAGAATAAGGATACTCATTAAAATATGTTCTAGTTTTATGTATGTTATATAGTTATGATGAATATTGTTTTTTTTTAGGTTAATTAAAAAAAGCTATTTAATGTATTTCCATAACACAAGCAGGTATCACATATTTATTTGTTAGTGAATAGATTAGTGCTACTTTAACGCCCTTGCACACACAATTTTCGGGCCAATCATACAAATTTCGGGTGATATAGCCAAAAAAAAGTATAGTGTGTATCGAGCATGGAACCCTCAGCAACCTGGATCATTAACTGTACCAGAGTGTCTTTTCTACCACGCACCCCAATCTATCATTCTAGGGTAGAAACAAACATCTGTGAGAATGATCTGACTCTTGTATCTGTGTTTGTACTGTATATACAGTATATTTATATCCTAGGATATGATAAGTTAGGAGTATTTCTTTTCCTTCATTCACTCTTCTTATCACCACTATAATTCCCATCTGTGTTTTCTCTCTACCGTAGTGTTATAGTAATAAAAACAATGGGGGTAATTCCAAGTTGATCGCAGCAGGATTTTTGTTAGCAATTGGGCAAAACCATGTGCACTGCAGGGGAGGCAGATATAACATGTGCAGAGAGAGTTAGATTTGGGTGTGGTGTGTTCAATCTGCAATCTAATTTGCAGTGTAAAAATAAAGCAGCCAGTATTTACCCTGCACAGAAACAAAATAACCCACCAAAATCTAACTCTTTCTGCACATGTTATATCTGCCCCCCTGCATTGCACATGGTTTTGCCCAATTGCTAAAAAAAATCCTGCTGCGATCAACTTGGAATTACCCCCAATGTTCGCTTTTCATCTTACTGTCCTGTGCCCCTTGTGATTAAGCCAGCAATTCCCAGACAGACCACATTTTTCTTCTTATACATGCTACTTTTGTTGGGAGGTCTGCAGACAACCGTACCTCAGAGGCAAACATTTTGAAGGGCTTTCAAATTTTCAGCAGCAAACAAAGTAAATATGTTGCATTTGATTCATGGAATTTAACAGTTAAGTATAAAAATCCAATTATAAAACATGCCATCCATTTAAGGATAGCACTCACAAATGTATCCTTCTTCTCTTTCCTATAAATATGAAATACATTTTCCTGTATACTCCCTAAATGTTCTCACAGCTGGTCTATGCTACACTCTTAGTGACTTTGTTTCTAGGGTCAAGGATTCTTACAGTGTGTAGGACATAGCAGAGTATTTGTATATCCTTAAGTTAACTCCTTCAGCTCCCAACACTTCCATACACAGTTAACATGATGTCTCCTAAGAATTCACTTTGGGCCTGTTTCAGAGGTGGCCGCAAATCCCGTCACCACTGCGTCTTTGTACCGCTGTTTCTTGAACAGTCACCTACCACCTGCGTCTTACATCTGCCACTTGCATGCAAAGAATAATCATTGGACGCACATTGGTCACACCTTCTAAGTTCTGCGCAACCCTTTGGTCACTCAGAATGTCTGCCAATCCAAGGCACCGAGGCCAGTACAGCTGCGTATGAAGACGCAGTTGCGGGATACAACACAACCTGGACAAGGTGGTCAGCCCAGACCTGGAATTCCTCAGGAAGTTGGGACTCCCCCACAAAAAGGAAACCCCAGGTCTAGGCTGAAAGCACGGGGCTATTTCCTGCACACCTGGTGTAAATGGGTTAATGGTGTAAAACAGATCATAATATTGTTCTTTACAGATGGACTACATGTTCCAGAAAGCCTGCCCGGCATGCTGGCACTTGTGGAACAACAAGTGCCAGCATGTCCGGACATTAAGAACCTGCTGGCACTTGTAGTCTGCCTGTAAAGAAAATATTAACATAATGACAGTACTCACAGACCAGAGGTTGTAGTCGTTTAATATATATAAAATTCATACTCACCAAACCATTGGATTAGCTCCTTTTCATTCCACATAGTAGTCCAATGGTCTTCAGAAAATTGAAAAACAGATAACTGGTCTCCACAGAATGGGGTGGATATAGAAAAAATGACAGAGGAGGCACCATAAATGGGGAGAAGGGGGGTTTCTTATGCCTATGAAAAGTGGTTGTGGCCTCATAACAGGGGACGGTAGGTGGTAGGGTGAGTGTGTGGGGATGGGTCCGGTAGGTGTCAGTGAGTGTCTGTGTGGTGATGTTGTGGGCAGTGGATCAAGAAGAGAAAAGATCTTAGCGGTACTAAGAAATGGGTCCTCCCGGGGCTGACAGTGTCTTTAGTTGGTATTCATTATTCATGTAGGAGATCACCTGGTCCGGAAGATGCCTTTTTGTGTAGGAATATATATCCAATGTCATCATCAAACAAAGGTTCATCCAGCTTTGTGCCTCCTTTGTCACTTCCTGCACCCTGTACCCACTCCAGCCTCCTGCCCCTTATGTTTCTCCAGCCTCCTGTCTTTCCAGCCTCATCCCCCTTGTGTCCCTCAGCCTCCCCCTCACTCTGCGTCCCTCAGCTTCCCCCTCAATCTGCATCCCTCAACCCCCCCACTCTGCATCTTTCAGCTTCCCCCACACATAGGGGCAGATTTATTAAGCCTGATTAAGTGATAAAGTAGAAGGTGATAATGCACCAGCCAGTCAGCTCCTATCTGTCATTTTTCAAACCCAGCCTGTAACATGACATTTAGGAGCTGATTGGCTGGGGCTTTATCATCTTCCAATTTATCACTTCTCCAGGCTTAATAAATCTGCCCCACAGTGATTAAAAACTAAGCCACCATAATACAATGATGGTACTTTCTCCTTGCGAAGCAAATGAAGGAACTCTGATCCGCCATTTAGAGCAGCTTTCGCTCTCTCCTTATCACTCTGAAAGACTCTTGGGTGTTTCTCTTTAGTCTTATTGCTTGCAAGACATGATAGCATACAGTAGTTTCTTGTGGTTCCCCCAATATTTGTAAATAATTAAGCTTTCCCATTATATATGTCTCTACTAATATAACCTGGCAACCTGGCAGACAAATTAGTAGGCTTCTCCATTGGACCCCCAAACTAGCTACTCTGGATTTGACATGTCTACCAAACCTATATCAGTGTATTACACTCATTGTTTCCTCTGCAAGCTGCTTAGGTGTTGCAGGTTAAAACATAAACTCTTGTATGAGAGTTGGCAATTTCCACTTCCAAATACAGCCATTCATGTGAAAGTAACCAGACTGCCTATGTACAGTATGATTAACCTCTTTCTCACAATGGACTCCAGTGATAAGGACACTTATTTAGGTATGGCAAAATATTGTGGGCAACCACACTGAAGAATTCATTCATGAAACATTCATGAAGAATCAGGCCACAGACAATTCTCTATCAAATAATCCAGAGTCGTTAATCAGCTATTAGGATTCAGCAGAAAAGGGATTGGCAAAAAAGTCCACTTACAGGTTGAATGTTCCAGTACTCGAGTAGGCAATAGCAAAAGGCAGGTAAAGGCAAGAGCATAATCTAGAGACAAGTCAAATGCTTGGTACACAGCAATGGTAGTAACAGAAAAGCAGGGCCGGCTCCAGGCCTACTAGCACCCTGAATGAGAAATTTTGAAGCGCCCCTTCCTCAATGCGTGCGCTGAAGGCGCGTGGGATCCTGGGAAAGTGGGCATGGCCTCGCAACTGTACATTATGATATCAAACTATAAATATATATATTTTCACACACACCCCTACACACACAATTAGCAGCCTTACACATAATGCCCACAGTAGTACTCCTTACAGATAATGTCCCAGTATAGTGTCAGATACACATAACATTCCAGTATAGTGCCAGATACACATAATGACCCGAGTATAGGGCCAGATACACATAATAACCTCAGTAAAGGGCCAGATGCACATAATGACCCCCAGTAGAGTGCCAGATACACATAATGACCCCAGTGCAGTGCCAGATACACATAATGACCCCAGTAGTGTAGTGCTAGACATACATATGTCCCCAGTAGTTCCAGATACCCAATAGTGCCAGAGACACATATGCCCCACAGTGCCAGATACACATGTGCCCTCAATAGTGCCAGATACACATGTGCCCCAATAGTGGCAGATACACATATGCACCCAATAATGCCAGGTACACATATGCCCCCAATAGTGCCAGATACACACAGAGGCGGATTTAGACCTCATGGGGCCCTAAGCAAGACACCAATTTGGGGCCCCCTCCCACAAACAATTCATAGCGCTGACAGCCTGACGTGGCCCAGAAGTATTCAGCCAGTTCAGCGAAATCAGAATTTCCCTGCTAATAATGGGCCTGCTATAATCGCTGAGGGGTGGTGGTGGTGGGGGGGTGCTGATATATAATGCAGTCAAAGAGTGGTGGGCCTAGGTGCATATGCATTCCCCCACCCCACCCCTTGCACACCCAACACCTACACCATAATTTTGAGGGGGCCACTCTGAAAAGTACGTGAGATTTAAGGGGGCGAACATTTGAGTTATTCGCATTATACCACATAGTATGAGCTGAAATTCACATTATGCCACAAGGCATGAGCCAAAATTCACAATATGCCACACAGTATGAGCCAAAATTCACATTATGCACATAATATGAGCCAAAATTCACATTATAGCACACGGTATGAGCCAAAATTCACATTATAGCACATGGTATGAGCTGAAATTTACAACATGCCACATGGTATGAGCCTAAATTCACAATATGCCAAATGGTATGAGCTGAAATTCACATTCTGGATTTCATATTCAGAGGATGACACTGGGGTGAGGCAGAGGGTGACACTGGGGTGATGCAGTCAGAAAAAAGCAGAGGATGACGTAGTGAGAGACAGAGTGTGATACTGGGGTAACACAATGGGTGACAGGCAGATGGTAACTCTGGGGACATGTAGTGGGTGACAGACAGAGAGGGTGATAGCCATGAGGGTGACACTGGGGTGAAGCAGTGGGAGAAAGGCAGAGGGTGACACTGAGGATACTTAGTAGATGACAGGCAGAGGGTGACACCGGGGACATGTAGTGGGTGACAGGCAGAGAGGGTAACTATGGGGTGAGGCAATGGGAGATAGACAGAGGGGCACACTAGGGATACGTTAGTGGGTGACATGCATAGGGAGACACTAGTGATACGTACTGGGTGACACGGAGGAAGGTTGGGGGTGCAGCAGATGGGCATTTGGAGCTGTGAGGGGAGAGTGGGGCCTGTGTGGGCAGCAGGTGCAACTGTATTGAGAACGTTCCTAATGAAAAAGCGGGGAGAAGACCAGGTGCCCTGGCCACACCACATCCATTAATGTGGAGCACTGACAGACAGGGGGAAGAGCCAGCATGAAGCAGAGAGTTGGGTAAGTGGTACAAACCTTGGCTGCGGGCAGCCACTCTCTCCAGTACCACCAGCTGGCTCAGCTCCGCCGACACCTTGCCCTGGAGACTCTCTGAGGACTGGCCCCTCAGCAGCTCTCTCAGTGTGCGCTCAGCTCCGTACATCACCTCAGCAGGTACCGCAGCTACAGCATCCTGTAAACAGAAACTGTCAAACAAGTCACGTCACACAAGCGCAGGTGCCGCTGGGGGGAGTAGATGGTACCTGCGGAGTATAAACTTGCCCGCTTCCTCACGACCCTTAGTGGACCCGCTTCACTTGGCATATGTAATAGGCTAACGCTGGGGGGTACCTGACAGGGTATGCCTGTGCAATACCCCCTATGCGCACGCATATGCATACAACACATACAGTACATACATATATATATATATATATATATATATATATATATTAACACACATAGAACATATACACATACATATAAACACACATATGGGTTTGGTATGCATGACTGCTAGATGGGATGCCGGTAGTCAAAATACCGACGCTGGCATCCAAAGGAATGAAATCCCGACAGGGGTGATTTAACTAATCTAACCCCTGTCCCCTACCCCCTGTCAAGTCAGGCTGTGTTTGTGGATCCGTTGGACTCAGTTCACCCGAAGGAGTGGATGCCCCGGAGTGCAGGAAACAAGGAGGACGAAGATAATTCCTTCTCATATATTTATTAAAACAATAGAACTGAGAAGCTGAGGCAAAAGTTCAGGATTAGGGAACTGCAGTGAATAAAGTCACTAAATGACACAAGACGTGGGCGAAGAACTGTAAGAACTGGATGCTGGCAGATATGAAGACGTGGATGAAGAATTGTGGAAACTGGGTGCTGGATGATATAAAGACGTGGATGTAGAACTGTGGAAACTGGATGCTGGATGATATGAAGACGTGGACGAAGAACTGTGAGAACTGGATGCTGGAAGATACAGTATGTAGACGTGGATGAAGAACTGTGAAAACCTGGTGCTGGATGATATGAAGACGTGGATGAAGAACTGTGGAAACTGGGTGCTGGATGATATGAAGACATGGATGGAGAACTCAAGTTGCAGCTAGCGCTCAGCAACGAGAATCCTGCGGAACCCAAAGGCACTGGTGGGAGAGCGGTCGACCGTGACTGCACAGTGGAGAGCTGGCGAGCGTTGTACAGCGAGAGACAGCTGAGAATTCGGAGATCCTGATGAAACCAATTACAAGAGACACACAGAACAAACTGCGGGAGCACAGAGCTAGGTACAGATTAACCGCTACAAAGCACTGGCACAGAATGCAATAATCCCAGCCTATTTATAGGCAACAGGAAAACAGGATTGACTGGCACTCACCCTTCATGCTAATTGGTGCTACTCTTGGTCTCCAACATGGCTGCTCCCAGCACTGCAGACACGCCAGGGACCTGCTGGCCACTAGGTCCTCCCTCCAGCCTCCAGGAAGCCGCACTCACGCTGCCCGACCCAGCCGCATCCCTGTGCAGCCTCTGAACCGCCGCAGACAGCCCACCAGCAATGGCCAAACAGCGGAACTCACAGCGGTTAACACACGGTGCCTGACAGTACCCTTCCCTCTAAGGGTGGTCTCCGAACACCTTCGAGCTTTGTTAGGATTTTTGTAGTGAAAGTTCTGAATTAATCTTGGAGCATGGACATCCTCAGCGAAAACCCAAGACCTTTCATCGGGTCCAGTGGAGATATTGAAGATGTCCATAACGATGACGAGAGTCCAAAATTTCTTTAACCTCAAATTCCTCATCCTGTAAACTGCAAATTTTAGGATGTTTGGGAAAGGCTGTGCGAAATTTGTTGAGGATCAGCGGCTTTAGGAGTGATATGTGAAAGGCATTAGGGATCTTGAAGGAAGACGGCAGTTTGACTTTGAAAGATAGAGGGTAAAGCACTCTTTCTATAGAGAAAGGACCAATGTACATGGGCGCAAATTTCATGGAGGGTACTTTGAACTTGAGATTGTGAGTGGATATCCAGACATGGTCCCCCACCTTGTAACTGGGCACTGCCTTTTGTTTTCTATCAGCGAAGGATTTATAACGTAAGGAGGTTTTAACTAAAGACTTGCGTACTTGAGTCCAAATTTTGGAAAGTTGCTTGAGAGCTAAATCCGCCGCTGGCACTTCTTGAGTTGGGAGAGGTTGAAACACCGGTACTCGCGGATGGAAACCATAGTTGACATAGAATGGCGTGGACTCTGAAGAAGAGTGGAAAAGATTATGAACGAACTCGGCCAGCGGAAGATAGTCCAATCAATCATCTTGAGACGATGAAATATATAAACGAAGGAAGGTTTCCAGATCTTGGTTTACTTGTTCTGTTTGTCCATCCCACTGGGGGTGATATGCTGAAGAATGACACAGTTTGATGCCTAGGGAACAACAAAGTGCCTTCCAAAATTTGCCCACAAATTGCGTGCCCCGATCTGACAAGATTTCTAAAGGGAGACCATGCAACCTGAAGATCTCAGAGAGGAATAATTTGGCAAGTACTGGGGCCAAGGGCAGTCCAGTTAGAAGAATGAAATGCGCTATCTTTGAAAATTTATCCACTACTACCCAGATGGTATTTTGTCCCTTCGATTGGGGTAACTCAGTTATAAAATCCATTGAAATATGGGTCCAAGGCTTTTCGGGTATGGATAACGGAAGAAGCAACCCAGATGACGGGCCCTTGGGGTTCTTGTGTTGGGCGTATTTTGAACAAGCGGCTACAAATTCTTGAACGTCAGTTCCAAGGCAAATAAGTAGGACCATCAAATGAATTCAAGAGTCTTGCGGACCCCAGGATGACCCATAAAAGATGAAGCATGGACCCAAGACAATAGCCGTTTCCGAAGATTTGGGGCAACAAATGTTTTTCTGGGCAGGGGTAAAGGAGCTGAAGAAATCTGAGTTGTTAAAAAAGAAGTTGGACTTGCAATAGCTTGTTCATCCTTTAGGTCATTAGATTCAGAAGATTTGAAAGAGCGGGAGAGGGCATCAGCTTTCTTATTCAAAGATCCTGAGCGATAAGTGAGCTTGAAATTAAACCGGGTGAAAAAGAGAGCCCATCTTGCTTGCCGTGGATTGAGACATTGAGCTGTTTGAAGATAGAGTAGATTTTTATGATCAGTGTATACTGTGATGGGATGTTGGGCTCCTTCCAAAAGATATCTCCATTCCTCGAATGCTAACTTAATGGCCAGTAATTCCTGCTCCCTGATGGCATAGTTTTGTTTGGCAGGCAGGAATCTTCGAGAATAATAGCCACAGGGATGGATCTTTTTGTCTTCGTAAACTTGGGATAAAACAGCTCCAACTGCCTCTGTGGAAGCATCCACCGCCACAAGAAATGGATGATTAAGATCAGGTTGGCGAAGAATGGGAGCAGATGTGAAGGCTTGCTTCAAACTGAGGAAAGCTTTAGTAGCTTCAGGGGTCCAATTTGCGGAATGTGCTCCTTTACGTGTTAAGGCCGTGATGGGTGCAACCAAGGTGGAGTAACCCTTAATACATTTTCTGTAGAAATTGGCGAAGCCAAGGAAGCCTTGAATCCCTTTGAGAGATGTGGGAGCTGACAAGTCGCAAATAGCTTGAACTTTGGCAGGATCCATCCATAGCTCTGATCCGGGAATGATGAAACCTAAAAATGGAATAGACGCTACCTCGAAGGTACATTTCTCCAATTTACAGAATAATCGATCCTTCCTCAGACGAGCTAACACTTCCTTGACTTGGAGACGATGGGACTCTAGATCTTTGGAGAATATTAGGATATCATCTAAGTATACCACCAAGCATTTATAGAGAAGATCCCAAAAAAGTTCATTCACATAACTCTGGAAAACCGCTGGGGCATTACAGAGACCAAACGGCATCACGTAATGCCCATCACGAGTATTAAAAGCTATTTTCCATTCATCCCCAGCACGAATTCTAATCAAATTGGAAATGCCTCGGAGATCAAGTTTGGTAAAAACTGTGACCCCCTTCACTCAATCGAACAGTTCAGGGATCAGCGGAAGTGGATACCGATTTTTGATTGTGATCTTATTGAGTTCACTATAGTCGATGCAAGGTCGCAAGGCACCATCTTTTTTCTTAACAAAAAAAGAATCAGGCCCCTGCAGGAGATGAAAATGGTCTAATGAAGCCTTTGGCCAAATTTTCTTGTATGTAGTCAGACATAGCCTGAGTCTCAGGGACTGACAACGGGTAAATTCGGCCGCTGGGAGGAGTCTTCCCCGGCACCAAATCAATCGGGCAATCCCATTCACGGTGAGGTGGTAAGGACTCTGCACCTTGCTTACTGAAGACGTCATGGTAAGACTGGTAACTTGTGGGTATTTCGGAGACATGAACTGAACAAAGAGGTTTAACAGAAGCCAAACAAGTAATGGTGCAGAATTCTCCCCAGGATTGGACCTCCATAGTTTGCCAACAGATTTTTGGATTGTGTTTCTGTAACCAAGGTAATCCGAGAATTACGTCATGAGAGGCTTTGGGAATCACTAGGAAGGAGATATATTGAGTGTAATACGCCCGTCTTCATTCTAAGATAGGTAGTTTGTAGGGTGATTATACCATCAGGGATTCGACTCCCATCCACCGTAATTCAGAAGACAAGGTACGGAACTGGATTACATACTGACTGACGGGACGCGAGCCCTGCCGAAGACGAAGGATCTTAAGGGACGTTGAGGTGGTTCGGCCCGGCTCGTCGAAGATCTTCCTGAATGAAGAAACAAATTCAGAATAATTGGAGAGGATTGGATCCCCTCTTTCCCAAAGCGGAGACACCCACTCCAGAGCTTGACCAGAGAGTAGAGAAATAATACAGTATATGCGATCTTGGTGCGGGCCGATGGGAAATTGGCTGACTGAAGCTCAAACTGGATTTCGCACTGGTTAAGGAACCCCCTACAAAGTTTTGGAGAGCTGTCGAACTTGCTAAGTGGAGGTAGCTGCAGTCGTGATACAGAGCCAGTCGCAGGGGAAACTACTGCAGGAACAGAAACAACCGGAGCTGGAGACTGTGGAGCCCTAATGGCTGCATGAAGAGCTTGTATCCCATCAGACATGGTCTGCATGAATTGCACAATCTGTGACTGAGTGGACTCCTGAAGCCTCTGGAAGCTGTGGATGACACTGATGGTGTCTACCTTGATTTCTCTATGTCCGATCTAGGCTTGTTGTGACTGGAGCTGCTTGTCAGGGAGGAATTTTCGAGCGCCTTGGGACCTGCCGGGACCCTAGGCGAATGCTTAGGTTGCCTAGTGGTAAATCCGTCTCTGGATACACATATGCCCCCACAGTGCCAGATATACATATGCCCCCACAGTGCCAGATACACATATGCCCTCATAGTCCCAGATACACATATACCCCCAGCAGTGCCAGATATACATATGCCCCCACAGTGCCAGATACACATATGACCCTACAGTGCCAGATATACATATGCCCCCAATAGTGCATTGCCAGATACACATATACCCCCAGTAGTGCTGCTCACCACTGCCATCTGCCAGTAGGGTTGCCAGATCATCCCTTTAATCCTGGAGACCTGTGATTTACACAGGTTTTGTGGCTGATTAAAACCAGCTGGAATGCAGGCTTGAACTTAATCAGCCACAGAACCTGTATTATTCATAGGTCTCCAGGATTACAGGGATGAGGTGGTAACCCTATCCGCCAGGCTCTGCTGCTCCCGCTGCCGGGCTCTGCTGTTGCTGCTGTTCTGTGTCCAAGAGGGTCCGGTCTCCAGTGGCGGGTATGTCAAATCAGGCACTGGTTCATGAGCCAATCAAAGCTTGTGGTCCGGCAGTCAGTCAGGAGCCACTGCTGTTGGTCCAAGAGCTCTTATTGGCTGATGAA
The DNA here is from genome assembly GCF_028390025.1 of Pseudophryne corroboree. Lineage (NCBI taxonomy): Eukaryota > Metazoa > Chordata > Amphibia > Anura > Myobatrachidae > Pseudophryne > Pseudophryne corroboree. Next base: position 274,200,071 of record NC_086448.1, on the reverse strand, counting down.
CCAGCGCCTGATTTGAAAGGGCAGACAGCTGATGGCCGCCCTTAGGAGTCCAGGGCCCAGCACGGCCGCTACTAAGGAAGGTGCATCAAGTCGGCCCTGCAGAGATGGCTATAAGCAATCAGAGATTAGGCAACAAGCCAAGTCAGTACACAGTAATCAAATAATGAAGTAGAGAAAAGAATAATCAAGAATCATGCCAGAGACTCAGAAGCTGCTGTTCATTCAAAGTTTGTGGGGTGTACACAAGTGCGTGTTTGCAGACCAATCACCTAGCACTGACTTCTAGGTGAGGTTTAGGAGTGTTAAGGAGTGCAGTTCTGATCACAGAGAGATTAGTTGTTAACAAATGTTCTGACATTTTCAAACAACACCGGAAGATGGAGATGCACCTGAACCTATGGGCAATATCTTCAAACACCTGAGAGCCATATAGACTAGTGACCATACACTGAATGATTTTCAACTAACCCTCCAAATAAACAACTGTCCAACTTGTCTGTCCAATGGAAATTCTCCACACACTGCGTCTACTTCTGATATCGTTAATATTGCACAGAAGCGGCTTTGCAACATTGTAAAACAACTATGCGTCTGTAGGAAATAGACACCTCCTGTCTGCATCTGCGATCCCAGCATTGGATCACCATCACAACCATTGGTTGCAATCAGGGCCGGTTCTTGGGCTACAGTTACGCCCCCTGTACAGTAGTAGCGCTGCTGAAATGATGTGCGGTGCGCGATGACGTCATCGCGCACCGCACAGCAAAGTCCTCTCCACAAAGGGAAACTAGACGCTACGCGTCTAGTTCCCTTCGTGGAGAGGACCTTTGCTGTGCGGTGCGCGATGATGTCATCGCGCACCGCACAGTAAAGTTCCTCTCCACGAAGGGAAACTAGATGCTACGTGTCTAGTTCCCTTCACAGCGGGGGGCAGCGACACCGGGGGGCACAGCAGCAGCGGATCTTGCCATGGTGCGGTGCCCTCCGGAAGGCGGCACCCCGGGCAAAAGTCCTGCTTGCCCGTGGCAAGATCCGCTACTGGTTGCAATGGTCGCAGCACACAGCCAGTCTGTGTAAGCCAAAGTTTACTCAGACTCGCCGTTGGAAACCTGGAACCCCCCTGCTCGGTGCGGGAAGTCAGCATCCAATGCCTCAGACCCTGGGCTCGGTACACTTAGAATACATAGGCACCCTAGTCTTATAGATCCCGACTGCCATCCCTCCCCCCCCCCCCCCAAAAAAAAAAAAATGCTGCAAGTCAACCATTCTGCGGCTAAGGGGGACCACAATCATTCACACAGGACTTGATCTGCAACTGCGCATAATGGGTTATGCACATGTGCAGTTCCCTAATCATCGGATTTTTATGTACACCATCAGTTTGCATACCAATCCAAATCAGGCCCACTGAACCAACTTTTGTCCACCCAAATGATTGTGATGTCTGACAATGTCTGCGTACTTCTGCTCATAAAAAATAGAGAAACATAAATAATTATTAAAAGTTAAACATATTTGAAACCAGCACCAGCTTTCAGTCCAGCGCTGTTTACCCCAACATCAGGGAAAAATGACATTGGGTCCCCCCTGATTTTAGAGTAACCAACACTGGGTTTTTGGCTTGCCAGCCTTGGCTGCTGGAACCATGCAAAGCGTTTATTCATGAAGCAGTGAAAAGTGTGGAGAAATGAGTAATTGGAGAAGTTGCCCATGCAATCAGCATTGAAGTAACATTTATAATTTGCATACTATACATTTGTACGGAGCAGCTGATTGGTTACCATGGGCAACTTCTCCACAGGCTCACTTCTCCACTTGTATCACTGCTTCATGAATAGACCCTAAGTCCTTCCACCATCATTTCAGACAGTCATATGCCAGTTGGCACCAGAACTTGTTTTCCAGGGGTCTCAGGCCTGCAATAAAGCATGCAGGCCCCAGATGCAAACTGCACCATGGGTACAGTACCGTCAGGTTGGTGTGCACTGGAGTAACAGATTATATAAGAGGAAATAGAGAGAGTAAGCAAATAACAGGTCCCAGCATGGCCAATAATGGACACTTGGCAGTTGTAGACCCACAAAGACCATCCTTCACTTGCACCAGGGTCAGCTGGCACTTGTAGTTCACCAAAGTGCAAGAAACATGGGGGAAAAAGACACAGTTTTATTTAAAAAAAGATATTGTAATAAATTAGCACACAACACGACATTTACCTTCAGCCATCTTTTTATTTTATACTTACCTGGTCAAGTCCAGAAGGAGCCCACACGTCTACATTGGTACCTGCTCTGAGGGTCCTTGGTCACTGCTGCTCCTGCCTCACACTCCTCTGACTCTCCCAGGAGAGAGGCAGCCTCTTTCTGAAGAAAGTAGTTTCATATCGGCCATTTTGGATTGAATTTAATCAGCCACAGAACCTGTATTATTCATAGGTCTCCAGGATTAAAGGGATGAGGTGGCAACCCTATCCGCCAGGCTCTGCTGCTCCCGCTGCCGGGCTCTGCTGTTGCTGCTGTTCTGTGTCCGAGAGGGTCCGGTCTCCAGTGGCGGGTATGTCAAATCAGGCACTGGTTCATGAGCCAATCAAAGCTTGTGGTCCGGCAGTCAGTCAGGAGCCACTGCTGCTGGTCCAAGAGCTCTTATTGGCTGATGAACCAGCGCCTGATTTGAAAGGGCAGACAGCTGATGGCCGCCCTTAGGAGTCCAGGGCCCAGCACGGCCGCTACTAAGGAAGGTGCATCAAGTCGGCCCTGCAGAGATGGCTATAAGCAATCAGAGATTAGGCAACAAGCCAAGTCAGTACACAGTAATCAAATAATGAAGTAGAGAAAAGAATAATCAAGAATCATGCCAGAGAGTCAGAAGCTGCTGTTCATTCAAAGTTTGTGGGGTGTACACAAGTGCGTGTTTGCAGACCAATCACCTAGCACTGACTTCTAGGTGAGGTTTAGGAGTGTTAAGGAGTGCAGTTCTGATCACAGAGAGATTAGTTGTTAACAAATGTTCTGACATTTTCAAACAACACCGGAAGATGGAGATGCACCTGAACCTATGGGCAATATCTTCAAACACCTGAGAGCCATATAGACTAGTGACCATACACTGAATGATTTTCAACTAACCCTCCAACTAAACAACTGTCCAACTTGTCTGTCCAATGGAAATTCTCCACACACTGCGTCTACTTCTGATATCGTTAATATTGCACAGAAGCGGCTTTGCAACATTGTAAAACAACTATGCGTCTGTAGGAAATAGACACCTCCTGTCTGCATCTGCGATCCCAGCATTGGATCACCATCACAACCATTGGTTGCAATCAGGGCCGGTTCTTGGGCTACAGTTACGCCCCCTGTACAGTAGTAGCGCTGCTGAAATGATGTGCGGTGCGCGATGACGTCATCGCGCACCGCACAGCAAAGTCCTCTCCACGAAGGGAAACTAGACGCTACGCGTCTAGTTCCCTTCGTGGAGAGGACCTTTGCTGTGCGGTGCGCGATGATGTCATCGTGCACCGCACAGTAAAGTTCCTCTCCACGAAGGGAAACTAGACGCTACGTGTCTAGTTCCCTTCACAGCGGGGGGCAGCGGCACCGGGGGGGGCACAGCAGCAGCGGATCTTGCCATGGTGCGGCGCCCTCCGGAAGGCGGCACCCCGAGCAAAAGTCCTGCTTGCCCGTGGCAAGATCCGCTACTGGTTGCAATGGTCGCAGCACACAGCCAGTCTGTGTAAGCCAAAGTTTACTCAGACTCGCCGTTGGAAACCTGGAACCCCCCTGCTCGGTCCAGGAAGTCAGCATCCAATGCCTCAGACCCTGGGCTCGGCACACTTAGAATACATAGGCACCCTAGTCTTATAGATCCCGACTGCCATCCCTCCCCCCCCAAAAAAAAAAAAAATGCTGTAAGTCAACCATTCTGCGGCTAAGGGGGACCGCAATCATTCACACAGGACTTGATCTGCAACTGCGCATAATGGGTTATGCACATGTGCAGTTCCCTAAACATCGGATTTTTATGTACACCATCAGTTTGCATACCAATCCAAATCAGGCCCACTGAACCAACTTTTGTCCACCCAAATGATTGTGATGTCTGACAATGTCTGCGTACTTCTGCTCATAAAAAATAGAGAAACATAAATAATTATTAAAAGTTAAACATATTTGAAACCAGCACCAGCTTTCAGTCCAGCGCTGTTTACCCCAAAATCAGGGAAAAATGGCATTGGGTCCCCCCTGATTTTAGAGTAACCAACACTGGGTTTTTGGCTTGCCAGCCTTGGCTGCTGGAACCATGCAAAGCGTTTATTCATGAAGCAGTGAAAAGTGTGGAGAAATGAGTAATTGGAGAAGTTGCCCATGCAATCAGCATTGAAGTAACATTTATAATTTGCATACTATACATTTGTACGGAGCAGCTGATTGGTTACCATGGGCAACTTCTCCACAGGCTCACTTCTCCACTTGTATCACTGCTTTATGAATAGACCCTAAGTCCTTCCACCATCATTTCAGACAGTCATATGCCAGTTGGCACCAGAACTTGTTTTCCAGGGGTCTCAGGCCTGCAATAAAGCATGCAGGCCCCAGATGCAAACTGCACCATGGGTACAGTACCGTCAGGTTGGTGTGCACTGGAGTAACAGATTATATAAGAGGAAATAGAGAGAGTAAGCAAATAACAGGTCCCAGCATGGCCAATAATGGACACTTGGCAGTTGTAGACCCACAAAGACCATCCTTCACTGGCACCAGGGTCAGCTGGCACTTGTAGTTCACCAAAGTGCAAGAAACATGGGGGAAAAAGACACAGTTTTATTTAAAAAAAAAGATATTGTAATAAATTAGCACACAACACGACATTTACCTTCAGCCATCTTTTTATTTTATACTTACCTGGTCAAGTCCAGAAGGAGCCCACAAGTCTACATTGGTACCTGCTCTGAGGGTCCTTGGTCACTGCTGCTCCTGCCTCACACTCCTCTGACTCTCCCAGGAGAGAGGCAGCCTCTTTCTGAAGAAAGTAGTTTCATATCGGCCATTTTGGATTCAAAAAGATGTTGCCTATGTCCTGGAGCTGACAGAGATGCGGAGAGGAGACAACAGCCCTTACTGAGCAGCTCTACTAGTGACTTGGGACAGACCAGGTAAGGTAAGTGCCACAATCGGGACCAATCAGGGGAGGATGGGGGAGTGAGAGCATGCTTCACATGACTCCTGTCACGATCCGGGTAATTATACACACTTATTTACCTTCTAAGTGCCTCCTGAGACTGTCCCTGTGCTCCAAGCCCAGCAATCACCTGTGCTGTCTGCATGCAGTGCGCTGCACGGCATCTCCACAATCTCCCCTCAGCGATCCAGGCAGCGCTGTCATGGTGACTAGTCAGCATGTTCCTCCTGTTCCAGTAGATGGCATATCCTGTTCTCCGTGGCCTCCGCCACCATAACTGCAGGTTTTCACATGCTGATACAAACAGACTTTCCCTCCAGAACCAAACATGGGCGCAGCAATGTTTGGCCTCATCACATGATTCTCCATAGCCTTTCCGCTGCACTCTGGACTCTCCCTGATTGCTCAGCCAATACCTGCTTCCCAGCTGGTATAAATATCCTGAATCCAGACTGCCTAATCGTTAGTGCTTTGGTTGTCTATCCCAGTGTTAGAGGTCTCTCCTGCCTGTGGATGTTCCAGCTTGCTGTCTTCAGGTATTCCAGCTCCTGTGACCTTGCTCCAGTTACAGAGACCTGCACCAGTTTCCACCCTGCGGTGCTGCCTGACTCCAGCAGTGTTCCTACATTGCTCTCTATGATCTGCAGTGATTCTCCCCTGCTCCCAGCTCTCAGCGGTGTTCCAGCATTGCTTCCAGCTTCCAGCGGTGTTCCAGTATCACTTCCAGCTCTCATCAGTATACCTACATCGCTCTCTGTGATCTGCAGTGATTCCTCACCGGCTTCCAGCTCTCACCGGTGTTCCAGTATCACTTCCAAGGGTGTTCCTGTATCACTTTGAGCTCTCAGCGGTGTTCCAGTATCGTTTACAGCTCTCATCGGTGTTCCAGCATCACTTCCATCCACCATCGGTGTTCTAACATCGAACCACAGGTCATCTTCGGTGCCCTCACCATCGAACTCTGTCTACATCGGTGAGTTCCACAGCACCTTTACCACCTGACCTGTTCTATCCGGGAACCCTGCCAGTTCTTCAGACCTCACCTCTACCTCTGTGCAATATTACCATCACCAGCTTCCAGTGTGTCATCTGCTGATCTGTTCTTGTATGTACACCTATACAGTGGTTAGCTGTTGGCCTAAATGGACTTACCGTCTCTGGGTCTTACAAGGATTATTCCATACTGTGTTCTCAGCATTGCCACAGCAACCTCCTACCATTGCGCCTTAGGAACTGTACTGCCTCCTGTAATCTGCACATCCTTGTCGTTGAGCATATAATTTCTCTGAACTGCCGAAGTGTATATGAACTGTGTGCTTAATAAACAAGCTTTGATTTTATTCAAGTTGTCTTGGTCACGCCTTCGGGCATTGGTGCTAAAGTTCCGTGCATGTCCAAGAACCCTATTCTACCTCCCAGGTTTAGGTACACGCAGGGCAGTAGAGAGCCTGGCCGGGCCCATGTACTTTTCAGGGGGTGTGGTCTAATCACAGTAGGCGTGGTCATGCACCATTAGAAATAAATACTGAAACAATTGTATTTTAAGTTCCTCCATGGCCACACTGCAGCCCAGCACACAGCAGCTTGTGCTGGGCTGAGGATAAATCTGCAGCTGCTGCTGCCATGTAAGGGGGAGGGGGCATGGGGCCCCCACCGGGCCCCTTTAACAGACCTGGGTAATTTGTACCCTCTCCCCCCCCCCCCTCCCTTTCGACACCACTGAGTACACGTCAGCCCTCAGGTGTGACAACTCCCCCTCCCCCCACTCCTGCCCAGCAGAGTCTGACAGCACTGGGAGCAGAAGTGTCTGCCTGATCATTTTAAAAACTGTTAATTTGAGGAGAATGAATCCAACTTTCAGCCTACCCTGCAATAATACAAAAACATGTATGATTTCTGTCTTCTCTATTAATAGGACTGACCATTTTTATCTGTTTCTAAGCATGTAGGAGCAATCAGAAAACTGCGGCTTGTCCCACGCACAGACTGGGGTTATTCAGGTTTGTTAGCAAACCAAAAATGTTAGCAATTGGGCAAAACCATGTTGCACTGCAGGTGGGGCAGATGTAACATGTGCAGAGAGAGTTAGATTAGGGTGGGTTATATTTCTGTGCACTGCAATTTATATTTCAGTTTGATCACACCCCACCTAAATCTAAAGGTGTGTATACATGGTGATATCCTTGCTATGCCTAATTTTGGCTATTTCCCATGAACTCCCCCAGAGCCCAGATAGCACAGATTTTGACTTTCTATACTTTCAATTTTGTCTATGTACGATTTTGACTAAATTACAATTTTGACTACACTTTGTACTAGATAGTACGCTAGATAGTCAAGATTGACTGGCCTGCACATTATATCTAGCCTTACAATACTGTCGCTTTTCGCAGCGGTGTGATCAGGTCTCTAGTGCGCATGGGTCACCATGTGCAGGCACGTCACTCCTTGGCAATGGCCGTCGCCAGTGAGCGACAGAACTAACGAAGAAAGTGATCGCACTCGCGACCGCAAGAAGATTGACAGGAAGAGGCCGGCCAGAGGCGTCAACTGACCGCTTTCAGGGAGTATCCACCCGAACGCAGGCGTGCCCAGCCGTTTCCAGGAAAGGATCCTGACGTCAGCTCCATCCTGGATGATCGCAGCGGGTGAGTAAGTCCTGAGCTGTGCAGAAACTGCACAATCTTTTGTTTGTGCAGCTCCCTGCACAAGCGAGTGCAGCCCTGCACAGCGACCCCCCCCCCCCCCACCACCACCACCACCACCACTCCACTGTAGGCGGCGACTACCTGATCACAGCAGTGCTAAAAGTAGCCTGCTAGCGATCAGGTCGGAGTGACCCTCTAAGTTAGGGCAGCATATATGGATTACTGAGACACAGACAATAGGTTTTCTCTTTTATATTTTCAGGGGGCAGCTTCATTATAAAGCTTGATCTGAAGGGCACTGTGTCTATCAAGACATCAGACCCTTTAGGATGTGTCCTATAGGAATGTCTTCTAATAGTTTTATACATATTTGCGTTGTGGTTTACTATAAAAGGAAATAGCTTCCACTGAATTTGAATGTCCACCTAGCTTAGGACATCTGATTTATTTCCTGCTTGAGTGTCTAATCTTTCCCTTCCTTTTGTCTGTTTTTGTAATAAATGCAAAATGAATGTTAAAACACTACAGTATATGTCTACTGGTGGGCTGACTGGCCTCAGCCGCCCCTTGTAATTGAGACTAGTCTCATTTCATTGACGCACTGACCACACGTTTTGTTTACTCTCCTTACAGAAGGAAAATTCATTTGATTAATTATCTATATGACTACGTTCTAAAGCTATAATATTTTATTATTAATTTACTCTCGCGTTGATTAGGGATAGGCTGTTTATATCACGTCCTGTCTGTATTTAATGTTATAGTCTGCATACACAATGAATCCATATATGTTTTATTCCACTGTTTGACCCTTATACTGCTTTTCCACCAAAATCCCAGGTCTGACCTACATTTTTTACCCAGCATTTTGCCGGGTCTCACTCGCCAATGTACCCGTTTCCACTGCACTGTATTCCCGGGTTTTTCCCGGGTTGACACCATTTCCACTGATCAAAGGTATCACACAGGGAAGTTTACTGCTTCCCTCTCCCAGCATCTCCTCTGGTCCCTGGGCGATGACATCAGCTGCCAGCACCTAGGAGGGACCAATCAGCGGCTTTTGGAAATTTCCGGGTAAGAACTGTTTCCACAGCAGCTCACCGGGGAAAGACCCGCTAAAAACCCTGATTGTTACCAGGGTAAAAATCCCAGGTGACTTTATCCGGGATTTGGGACTTATAGTCGTTTCCAATCCTGGGTAGGTGCGCGTTCATGTGCAAAAACCCGGGTTTTTCATCTCAGTGGAAAAGGAGTATAAAGTTAATTGCATTTCCAAAGTGTGTCATCCTCACACTCACACTGATATCCATTATTCTAAGGTTACACAAGATTCATATACAATGTGTTTGAAACATTTTAGTTTTAATGTTCTTATTAAAAAAAAGTTTTCATGTTAAGAAATATCTGTTCAGTGCAGCGGCTGAACTACCAGCGCTGCAGCCGGTGCATTGCACCAAGACCCATCGCCTTGTAGGGGCCCACATCCAGCAGAAAATAATGAGTCAGACTGACTCATTATATGCTTTCTGCCGCTGTGCTATGGGCTGTAACTAGCAATAACAGTGACGACCCGGAGGAGGTGTTGAAGTGGCACTCACAGGGTAACCATCCACAACAGCTGGGGTGCATATGGTTCCAGAGAAACACTTGCTCCTGCAAGGTCTCTATAATATAGTCAAAAGTATAGGGAAAGCACTCACATTGCAAGTAAAACTTTTATCAAACCTCACATCTGCGGCATAATTATGGTCGGTCAACGTTTCGGACCTGCACCGGACCTTTTTCAAGACCAGAATGACATGATTTAAGAAGAAGAGGAAAATGTCCAAAGTGTGGTGCACAAAAAATTACATAGTAGCTAAAATATAACTTTTATTAGTATTCTGAGTAAAAGATGTTCATAAAAAGCGAAGAATTAATTTAAAAGAGAAAGTGTAGAAGTGTCAAAAGAGATGAAAATGTGTATTAAAAAATGCTATATGTGAAAAGACTCCATGAAATATTTTTCTGAAGAAATTCAAGAAATAGAAGGAGAGAAAAGTATCTGTGCCCAGTATATTAATATATCATGATGTAATATCTAATCTTGGTTACAGTATGATCTCCAAAAAATATTTCAATCACTATTAAGTCTATGGGACCTTATGGGTTAATTTTTCATATAACTTTACGTCTTAAGGTTTTATGTGTATAATACATTAATAGGTGCTAGCGCCCACTGCCGAGCTACCTATTATTCCCCATCTCAGTGGTATAAAGACAGATATAATAATACTCCTTATATGGGAGAAATTTCTATTCACATCACTATTTTCATGAGATAGGAGGAATTTTGGAGCCCTATAGGTGGATCAATTCATAACTAATACATCTAAACTATCACCTGTGTATGTATTTGGATATATCCACAAAAGGCTCGGCAGTGGGCGCTAGCACCTATTAATGTATTATACACATAAAACTGATGTGTCCAGCTGATTTGTCTAACTGTGAGGTTTAGAGATCTAGGTGCATGACACCCCTTGAGGACATTGGGAATTCTACCCATTAGGGCATACCTTAAGACGTAAAGTAATATGAAAAATGAACCCATAAGGTCCCATAGACTTAATAGTGATTGATATATTTTTTGGAGATCATACTGTACCCAAGATTAGATATTACATCATGATATATTAATATACTGGGCACAGATACTTTTCTCTCCTTCTATTTCCTGAATTTCTTCAGAAAAATATTTCATGGAGTCTTTTCACATATAGCATTTTTTTAATGCACATTTTCATCTCTTTTGACACTTCTACACTTTCTCTTTTAAATTAATTCTTCGCTTTTTATGAACATCTTTTACTCAGAATACTAATAAAAGTTATATTTTAGCTACTATGTAATTTTTTGTGCACCACACTTTGGACATTTTCCTCTTCTTCTTGAATCATGTGATTGTAGTCTTTGTGTCCGTGGTAGCACCCCCCATTTTTTGTGATAACTTTAGAATGAAACTAAATCAATAAATCTTTCTGGGGGCCTTTGCTTAAACAATACTCAGTGTACTTTAGCCTGTGCACCCTTATCTCTAGCTATTCAAGACCAGAATGTACAGCAGTCAGAGTCACAAGCCAAATGACCGTCTCTGTGGAACTACAAGTACCCCCCAAGCCCCGCCCACTGAGAAATCAACCAATCACCCCACTAGCACACAATCCAAATCAACTAGAATAGAACAATCACAGTCAGAGCAGCCCAGCTATATAACAATCTCATATTAATCAATCCATGGAAAGACACTCACAAAGTCTCTTTAACATCAGAGTACGGTGGTGGAGCGCATTCTGCGGGTGAACCGCAAGGCGCTACCGCTTCCTCAAACAGACCAGTGACAACTTCTGGCAGTGCACACACGCGGTGGAATGTAGCGTGACACACGCCGCAAGCGGCCTCCCACGATCAGACAGCCAATCGTGTCTACATTATGTTTAGCCACATTGTAAATGAACACTGTACTAAATCTGTCAGTATCCGTAAATAGAAAATAATAATACTGGGCAGCATACACTAAACACGTTAGTTCTAGAGAACCATAGCTGTAGTATACAAGACTATAAAGTGCACCACAGAGCAGGCTATTCTGGTACAAGTAGTTCCACAGAGATTACATCACACAACCTCTTCTTTATCACCACAGATGAGGTTGAGTTTGATATACTGTAAACACACATACTGTAGGTTTAAAAAAGAGATAGACTAAAATCCCTTAAATACTAAATAATAAGCTATTACTACTAAATAAGAATTGAATCATCTGATATCCACGGTGGAAGCCACAATTAATCAAAAATTAGCCACACACAATAAGTATCAAAAAATACATATCAAAAGCTTGACATAGTGTCCATCAGATGGGATGCCTCAGAGAAACATACTGAAGTGATTCTGTTCATTTAGTCCTTTTGGTGACACTGTCCCTAAAAAATGAATCCAATAAGTTTCTCTTTTTAAAAGGCGCAAGCCCTTGTCCCCCCCCCCCCCTTGTGGCGGCGAAGGGATCCAGTCTATAATCATATGGCGTCATTGATTTGGTGCTTATAGTCTTACCGAACACATTTTCCCACAGGGACAAGTAAGGAGATACACCACATGGTCCATCAAACACGTAAGATGGAATCGTAGTGGAATCTTAGTTCCACATAGTGGATGATTGTAGGATTGCCCAGTGATCATAGCTCGACAAGTCATACACTGTAAGCATTTGAAACATCCAGGTTGTGTATTTTACCAAGCCACTTCTGATGTTGCTGTGGGTCGCATAGTAGGTCTTAGCAGCATGTCTTTTAAATTAGACCCCCGTTGCACGCTGAGTAAAGGAGGTTTAGTGCCAACCCTCTTAAATTTAGGATCAGTATTGATAATAGGCCAATTCTTCTTTATTGCCCTTTCAACAGAATGTAGGTTTGTATTGCAACTGGTCTTGAAAATAATGCGGTTAATATTCTTGTTGGTAGTATCATTGCTTACATCCTTAGCTTGAAGTCTGTGAGCCTGAATCATACATTTATCAACATCGGAAACTCTGTAGCCTCGATCAATAAATCGTTGTCTACATTCAAACAACTGAACCTCAGCATTGGTATTATTTGCATTGTTTCTTAATACTCGAAGAAACTGAGACATAGGTAAACTGGATTTCAATTTATCGGGGTGATGACTCGTAGCCCACTATAAGGTATTGCGATCGGTGGGCTTACGAAATAAAGTATAGTCCAAAATTGAAGGAGAAGGATCCTTGTAAATTGTAACATCCAAAAAATTAATGGAAGTATCTCTTAAAGTAGCAGTAAGTCTAATAGGACTATCACGTCTATTGAGAGCATCCACCATGGAATAAAAAGAAGCGGCGGAACCCCGCCAAACAATAAAGCAATTAAGAGATCATCAATATATCTCTTGTAGCACACAATGTGCTCATCGTGATCAGAAAAAATATTGTTATGCTCATATTTAGCCATGTACAGGTTAGCAAACCCCGGGGCCAAATTCGAGCCCATCGCGGTGCCCGCCAACTGTACAAAGTAATTGT